>NC_057809.1:420806471-420812856 GCF_018294505.1 Triticum aestivum
CGGGCTCGCGGAGGCCCCTCCTGGGCCTCCCGGGCCGGGACGGCGGCGGCGATGCGGTCCCGCGGGGACACGTGGCGGCGGCGGGTTGGATGGCGGCGGCGGGCGGACGATGTCCGGCCGGGGGCGGACACGTCCGTCGGCGCGGATCTGGCGGGGATGTTTTTTTTTAGGGTTTCGGGGAGAGGGAGAGATCCGAAAACGGAGGGGTGTATATATAGGCATAGAGGGAGCTAGGAGAGTCCAAATGAGGTGCGGTTTTCACCCACACGATCGTGATCGAACGCTCTAGGACATGGAGCAGAGTTTGGTGGGTTTTGGGCCAAATTTGGGGGGTGTTGGGATGCAACACACACGAGGCCTTTTCGGTCCCTCGGTTAACCGTTGGAGTATCAAACGAAGTCCAAATGACCCGAAACTTGACAGGCGATCTACCGGTAGTAAACCAAGGCCGCTTGGCAAGACTCGGTCCAATCCGGAAATGTTTAAACCCCACACAAGAAAGAAAGGTAGAAATGACCACCGGAGGAGAACGAAACGCCGGAATGCAAAACGGACAACGGGGAAAATGCTCGAATGCATGAGATGAACATGTATGCAAATGCAATGCACGTGATGACATGATAAGAGATGCACGAAAAAGAAAACAACACACGGAGACAAAGACCCAAACCCGAGAAATAAATATAACTTAGCGCCAGGGACGGCAAGAGTTGGATACAAATATGGAAAGTATATCTGGGGCGTTACAACACTCCACCACTACGAAAAGATCTCGTCCCGAGATCTAGGACTGAAAGAACTCCGGGTACTCAGAACGGAGGTGATCCTCGCGTTCCCAGGTAGCTTCACGGTCGGAATGGTGTGACCACTTGACTTTGAGAAATTTGATTGACTTGTTGCGAGTCTTGCATTCAGTCTCTTCGAGAATAGCAACTGGGTGCTCACGATAGGAGAGATCTTCTTGGAGCTCAATGTCCTCGAAGTTGACGGTGCGGTCAGGAGTCTTGAAGCACTTTCGAAGCTGAGAGATATGGAACACATCATGAACATTTGCAAAGTTTGAAGGAAGCTCGAGTTGATAGGCGAGGTCGCCTCTCTTGCTGACAATCTTGAAAGGTCCCACGTATCTAGGGGCAAGCTTCCCTTTGATACCGAAGCGACGAGTACCTTTCATGGGAGAGACGCGGAGGTAAACATGATCTCCGATCTCGAAAACCAGATCACGGTGATTACTATCATAGTAGCTCTTCTGGCGGGACTGGGCTGCTTTGAGGTTATCACGAATGACTTTGCACATCTCTTCTGCTTCTGTGATTAAGTCATTACCCAGCAGCTGACGTTCACCGGTTTCAGACCAGTTGAGAGGGGTACGGCACTTCCTGCCATACAGAATTTCAAAGGGGGCCTTGCCCGAACTTGCTTGAAAGCTGTTGTTGTATGAGAATTCAGCATAAGGAAGACAATCCTCCCACTTCATGCCGAAGGAGATCACACAAGCCCTGAGCATATCTTCAAGAATTTGGTTGACACGCTCGACTTGACCGCTTGTTTGAGGATGGAAAGCTGTGCTGAAGCGGATGTTGGTGCCCATGGCCTTCTGAAAAGAATCCCAAAACTTGGAGGTAAAGATGCTGCCACGGTCTGAAGATATCACTTGAGGAATACCGTGCAGAGAGACAATGCGAGAGGTATAGAGTTCCGCCAATTGAGCTGCAGTGATTGACTCTTTGATAGGCAGAAAATGAGCCACTTTGGTGAGCTTGTCGATGACGACAAATATAGCATCATTGCCACGCTTGGACTTTGGAAACCCAGTCATGAAGTCCATTTCAATGTGGTCAAACTTCCATTCTGGAATGGCAAGAGGTTGGAGGAGACCAGCTGGCCTTTGGTGTTCTGCCTTCACTCTTCTGCAGACATCACATTCGTTCACGAATTGAGCGATCTCGCGCTTCATTCGAGTCCACCAATAAGCTTGCTTGAGATCCTGATACATCTTCGTACTACCAGGGTGGATGGAGAGGAGAGAGTTGTGAGCCTCGTTCATGATCACCTTACGGAGTTCACCTTTGGGCACAACAATTCGATCCTCGAAGAAGAGAGTGTCCTTGTCATCAAGTCGGTAGCACTTGTACTTGGACTGACTCTTTGCAATACCAATCTTCACCTTCTTCACCATAGCATCAAGAAGTTGGGCTTGGCGAATCTGGTCTTCTAAGGTAGGAGAGACTTGAAGGTTGGCGAGGAAACCTTGAGGAACAACTTGCAGATTAAGTTTGCGGAAAGCTTCACAAAGCTCGGGTTGATAAGGCTTGAGAATCAGACTGTTGCAATATGCTTTTCTGCTCAAAGCGTCAGCAATCACATTAGCCTTGCCTGGAGTATACTCGATACTCGGATTGTACTCTTGAATCATTTCGACCCATCGAGTCTGCCTGAGGTTGAGATTAGGCTGAGTGAAGATGTACTTGAGACTCTTGTGATCAGTGAAAATATCCACTTTCCTTCCCAATAGAAGATGTCTCCAAGTCAACAAAGCGTGTACAACTGCCGCCAACTCGAGATCATGAGTGGGGTAGTTCTTCTCATTAGGTTTCAGCTGGTGAGAGGTATAAGCAACAACTTTCTTCTCTTGCATCAGTACAGCATCGAGACCTTGGAGAGAGGCATCACAAAAGACCTCGTACGGCTTGGTTTCATCAGGTGGAGTCAGAACTGGAGCAGTGATCAATTTCTCTTTCAAAGTGTTGAAAGCAATATCACACTCCGGAGACCAAACGTACTTGACGTGCTTCTGAAGAAGATTTGAGAGAGGCTTGGCGATCTTAGAAAAGTTTTCAACGAATCTTCTGCAATAGCTTGCGAGACCGAGGAAACTGCGGAGTTGCTTTACATTCTGAGGAGGTTCCCAATTCACAATTGCAGACACCTTCTCAGGATTCACGGAAATGCCCTTGGCGGAGATGATATGACCAAGATAAAGAACCTCATCGAGCCAAAATTCACACTTGGAGAACTTGGCGAACTGATGTTCTCTGAGCTTGTCAAGAACCAAACGCAAGTGCTTGGCATGATCTTTCTTGTTCTTCGAGAAAACCAGAATGTCGTCGAGATAGACCAGAACGAATTCATTGGTGTAGGGGTTGAAGATGAAGTTCATCATGCGAGAGAATGTCGGAGGAGCGTTGGCGAGGCCAAAAGACATGACGGTGTATTCATATGAACCAAAGCTTGTTCTGAACGCCGTCTTGGGAATATCTTGCTCACGAATACGAATCTGATGATAACCCATACGGAGATCAAGCTTGGAGAATACTTGAGCACCCTTGAGTTGTTCGAACAGCTCATTGATGTTGGGAAGTGGGTATTTGTTCTTGATGGTCTTCTTGTTTACTGGATGGTAATCAACACAAAGTCGACTCGATCCATCCTTCTTCTTCACAAAAAGAACACCACAACCCCACGGAGAAGTACTAGGCCGAATGAGACCCAATCTTTCTTGCTCATCGAGTTGTTTCTTCAGCTCCTTCAACTCTTCGGGGCCGAGCTTGTAAGGACGTTTGCACACAGGTTCCGTGCCAGGCTCAAGTTCAATAACGAATTCAACTGGCCGGTGCGGAGGCATTCCTGGGAGCTCTTCTGGAAAGACGTCTTGATATTCGCAAACGACAGGAATTTGAGAGATAGCATCCAATTCACCCTTCTCATTGAGAGAAAACAACCGGATGGAATTATCCCGAGCGGCAAAGACAATGACATCCTCAGACGAATGAGTCAGTTGAATCTGCCTGGCTGCACAATCAAGCTGAGCTTTATGCTTAGAGAGCCAGTCCATCCCGAGAATAAGATCGATATCGGAGTTACCAAGAACCATAGGAGAAGCAAGAAACTTGAAATCGCCCATCGTGATAGCGACATCTGGCACCTCCAGACTTGCGCTCAAACGTTTGCCAGGAGAAATGATATCCATATGTTTACCCAAAAGAGAAGAAATGAACTCATGCTTGGTAAAAAATGGCTTTGACATGAAACAATGCGATGCACCCGTGTCAAAAAGAACTTTTGCAGGAATATCATTAATAGGAAGGTTACCCATAATGACATCTGAAGAATCCTCAGCCTGAGCTGCATTCAGCATATTGACCTTGGCGTGCTTGGGATTGTGCTTGACCACAGCTGTACTTGCCGATCTGACAGGAGGAGGAGGAGGAAGACACCTCTGGTTGGTACACTTGTTGGCATAGTGACCCTTCTGTTGGCACTTGTTGCACGTGACCTCTGAAAGCGGACGGTGATACGGAGCACTCGGTCTTGGAGCTTGAGACGAAGCCTTGTTCTGAAAGCCTGGGTTGGGTGGGTGGGAGAAACCACTGCCACCTTTGCTCTTCTGCTGATACGGCTGACGGAACGGAGGAGGAGGAAGCCAATACTTCTGCTGCTTGACCACTTGAGTAGAGGAAGATGGAGTAACATCTCTGGCACGCTTCCTGGAAGCATCACATCTCATCTGAGCAGCCTCTTGCTTCAGTGCCATGTTGTAGAACTCATCGTATCTCAACGGCTCAAAGAGGACAAGAGCGAGCTGAATTTCCTCACGAAGACCACCCCTGAACTGATAGATCATGCTCTTCTCATCAGGAACATCCTGCTTGGCAAAACGGGCGAGCTTCTGGAACAACTTGTTGTAGTCATAGACAGACAAAGAGCCTTGCTTCAGATTGCGGAATTCCTGACGCTTACTCTCAACCACACTTTGAGGGATGTGATGATCGCGGAAATCTTGATGGAAATCGTCCCAAGTGATAACACGTCCACCTCTGGAATCCTTGTACTGCTGGAACCACTCTGCAGCCTGATCTTTGAGCTGGAAAGAAGCGAACTTGACGAAATCTTCAGGCCTGACGTTGCTGCATTCAAAATTCTTGCCCAGATCCACTAGCCAATCGTCAGCATCGGTAGCCTCAACACAAAATGAACGAATGCATTCCTCTTCAAATGATCACATATCCATAAATTGCGAAGCCACGAAGAATTAAGGTAGAGAAATAAATCAACAAGGTACGGATCAAGAACGAATAATCGGTAAGAAATCCCAATCTCAAACCAATATCCGTGGAAGAAGAACTAGAGCTACTAGATTTCCCACCTATGAAACTCCCGAACCTTTCCGGTTATGCAATCAGGTGTTGGGGATACAGGGGAAGCACAATATCTCACCCAAACTAGCAAATCCTACATCCAGCTGTATCCATCCTTCAACACATAACCAGGAAAACTTCAGAAATCATCTACCTCAACCTTCGAAAAGCATCCGTTATACAAGTTATGGCGATACTCCCGAACTCCCGCCCCAGTACTGGGTGGCGTCGAGGTTATCTCACCAACGAACTGCATAAAAGAGATTTTCGATGTCGGCGAACATATCTCAAGTATACCAGAATTGCAACGATGAAATTGTGACGACAACACCTCGGAGCTCAACTCCCCGGGACACTGCCACAACCCCTAAAGACAGGAGGCACCAAGAACAATGTTCTCGTCACAAAACCATCAGAACAAAACCAAGATACTCGCGTGAACCTAAAAAATTTTAGTGAAATTTTAGAAGAGAAGAGTCAAAACTCTACGCCAGGATGCCTTACCAGAGCGATGAGGAGACTGGGAAGTAAAAAGAATTCCTAAGCTCTCCGATATATAATTCCTAAGGACTCAAAACATTTTTCTAGACACAACTCGGCTGCTAAAAACGATCAAGCAATGGGGCTCCTAAGGTCGGGGATGGCTCTGATTACCAACTTGTAACGCCCTCGATGCGGCTATAGCTCCCACGTGTCGAGGCACGACTTAGAGGCATAACCGCATTGAAAGCAATGTCGCAAGTCAGGCAATCATTACAACATCCCATGTAATACATAATAAAAGGGGGAGATAACATAGTTGGCTTACACTCGCCACGTCACATCAGAGTACATAAATAACATCCATCAAACAAACACTCATGGCCCGACTACGGCGCCAAAATAGAAAAGACCCCCAACATGCGACAAGGTCCTGAATCGATAACCCCAACTAGGCACCACTACTGATCATCCGGAAAAGAAACATAGTATCGCTGAGAGTCCTCGTCGAACTCCCACTGAAGCTCGTAATCGTCAACTGGAGCAGAAACACCTGGACCTGCATCTGGAGTTGTAGTATATGTGAGCCACAGGGACTCAGCAATCTCACAACCACGCGATCAAAACTATTTAAGCTCATGGGAATGGATAAGACAAATATATGTGGAGCTGCAGCAAGCGACTAGCATATGTGGTGGCTAACCTATACGCAAAAGAGAGCGAGAAGAGAAGGCGAAGCACGAGCGAGAAGCTAAAGGAACATCCTG
>NC_057809.1:420816232-420954890 GCF_018294505.1 Triticum aestivum
CGGGGAGAGGGAGAGATCCGAAAACGGAGGGGTGTATATATAGGCATAGAGGGAGCTAGGAGAGTCCAAATGAGGTGCGGTTTTCGCCCACACGATCGTGATCGAACGCTCTAGGACATGGAGCAGAGTTTGGTGGGTTTTGGGCCAAATTTGGGGGGTGTTGGGCTGCAACACACACGAGGCCTTTTCGGTCCCTCGGTTAACCGTTGGAGTATCAAACGAAGTCCAAATGACCCGAAACTTGACAGGCGGTCTACCGGTAGTAAACCAAGGCCGCTTGGCAAGACTCGGTCCAATCCGGAAATGTTTAAACCCCACACAAGAAAGAAAGGTAGAAATGACCACCGGAGGAGAACGAAACGCCGGAATGCAAAACGGACAACGGGGAAAATGCTCGAATGCATGAGATGAACATGTATGCAAATGCAATGCACGTGATGACATGATAAGAGATGCACGAAAAGGAAAACAACACACGGAGACAAAGACCCAAACCCGAGAAATAAATATAACTTAGCGCCAGGGACGGCAAGAGTTGGATACAAATATGGAAAGTATATCTGGGGCGTTACACAATGGCTTCACAATGAGTAACAGTAAGAAAAGGAAGTGAAGATGAAACCAGTGACTCATTGAAGACAATGATATGTTGGACCAGTTCCAGTTGCTGTGACAACTGTACGTCTGGTTGGAGCGGCTAGGTATTTAAACCTTAGGACACACAGTCCCGGACACCCAGTCCTGAACACACAGTTCAAGACACCAAGTCCTCACCGTATTCTCCTTGAGCTAAGGTCACTTAGTCCTCGCCCAATCACTCTGGTAAGTCTTCAAGGTAGACTCCCAAACCTTCACAAACTTCGTTCACTGGCAATCCACAATGTCTCTTGGATGCTCTGAACGCGACGCCTAACCGTCTGGAGGATTCACAGACCTCAAGTGTAATAAGTCTTCAGATCACACAGACACGAAGACTTAAGTGATGCCCAATTTACTCTGGCTCTGGGTGGTTAGGGCTTTTCTCCTCACTAGGAATTTTTCTCTCAAAGGCTTCGAGGTGGGTTGCTCTCAAACGACAAAAGCCGTGCACTGAAATCTGAGCAGCCAACCATTTATGGTTGTGGGGTGGGCTATTTATAGCCACTTGGCAACCCGACCTGATTTGTCCGAAATGACCCTGGGTCACTAAGGAACTGACACGTGTCTCAACGGTCAGATTTCGAACTCTCATGGCAACTTTACTTGGGCTACAAGCAAATCTAACTTGTCCGGCTCTGGACAAGATTCGCTCTCATTGTCTTCACTCGAAGACATAGGTTTTTGATTTAGGCATCACTTCAGTCATTCTGACTGGTTCTCCTGGACCCCACTTAACAGTACGGTGGTTTCTATGACTCAACACAAAAGAAAAAGAACTACGAAAGATCTAAGTCTTTGAGCTCCATATGCTTCCTAACGTGTCTTCTTTTGTCATAGTCTTCAAAGTGAATATCTTCATGTACCACCTTTGTCTTCAATGTCTTCATACATTTTTAGGGGTCATCTCTGGTAGTAAAACCGAATCAATGAGAGACTTCTACCTGTGTTTTCCTGCAATTCTCACAAACACATTAGTCCCTCAACTAGGTTTGTCCTCAATACTCCAAAACCAACTAGGGGTGGCACTAGATGCACTTACACTCCTTCATGGAGTCCCTAAAGGGGTGGCAATCGGGGTGGTTCTACATCACCAAGCCGCGTGACCCTGAATGGGTCGCAGCCCCCGAGTTCCGATCTGGAACCCCTATGCAGCTCACCTCCTGGCAAGAGAAGGGCCTGCCGTGGGGTAGTTCGGGAGAGCTGACCGGACTCCAAACATGCGTCCAAAACCTAGTGAGCAAGAAGCTCAAACTTGTCAACGTAGTCCAGGTCATGCTCATCCGCCGGATCCTCCCGTGCCAACAACGGGCTTTCAGCTTGTGGGAGTTCGATCCGGCCCAGCACCAAACTCTGAACAGGCTCTTCGACACGACGTACGAAGATGCCTAGAGGGTGCTATTCAAGGGCGCCGAGGCTCCCACTTCCGCCACCAAGGATCGCGGATTCAGCATGCAGCGTCAAGCCAGCGCGGTAAGCTATTTTACCTCTTAAAGGATATTTTACCTTTCATAGTTTGACTCTATGTGGGATCTAAGCCCCCATACCTTTGACAAGACTGGCAGAGGACGGCCGGACAAATCAACTGTCCGGCTCCTTGGCCCGAAGACCCAGCGGACGCCGTTTGACGGAGCTGCTGGTTCCGGCACCTTACGTGGTGCCGGAGAAGAAGGCCACGGGAATTTGGAAGAGTTCCCGGTGCCCGGTGGTGTCGGATTCATCGTCCGATGACTCTGAGGCGCACTCCTCCCACGAAGATGGGGAGGAGGAAGAAGAGGCTTCTCCCCCTCCAGCGGGGGGAGAAAAGAAAAGGAAGGCCGCCCCAACTGGGGAGGACGGAGGGTCCAAGAAGGGGAGGACCCTTCCTCCGGACTACTCTACCAACGCCGACGACGGCGAAGAGGAGTGGCCGCTCAGGGCCAAGCCCCTAGCGAAGTTGTAAGTATTCGGACACCAGAGTGATTCATAGTGTTCCTTCATTGCACAGCTTCTCCTTACGCCGAATATAATTATGCAGTCTGCCCAAAGCCCGGCTCGACGCATCGTCGAGCGGTTCCTTGGATTCGTCGGATGTGAACAGCACTTCACTTCCGACCGCCTCCTCCCCTCGCCCTACGGACGACGCCGAGGTGTTGTCCCAAAAGGTTCCAAACCAAGGGGAGGTAGTCCTGGAGGCTCCACAAGGCGACATCCCTCACTCCAGGCGCAAAGGGGGCAAGACTCCCAAGGGTCCCAAGTCTGGCCTTGGGCCGGACACCGCGCCGGAACCTTCAGGGGTTCCGGACTCTGGCAGGCGGCCCCCTATTAAGAAGGGCAAGCCTACCGCGCCGGTGACCTCCGTCCAACCGGAGGCACCGGATAACTTGTTGGAGGTGCTTAATGGCACCTCCATCGACGAGGAGCACCGTACTGTGATGAGTATGGTGATCCAGAAGGTTCAGTCCGCCAAGAGCAGACTGACTGAAACATGTCCCAGCCTTCTAACAGGCTTTGAGGTATGTAGAAAATATATATAAAATATTACCACATAGACAGTAGCCCCTGATGCTCTGTTTGGCGTTCACAAGGAAAAGCCGAATAGAGGATCTAATAATGTTCGCACGAGTCTAATATAATTATGTCGATATGCGTATGCAGGCTTCGCTGCTGGCCTCTGCCGCACTGACTGCGGAGGTGGAAACGCTGAAGCAGAACCTCGAGCGGTCCGAGAACGAGCTCGGCCTTGCCAAGAAGCAGCTCGAGGAGAAGGAAGGTAAGTAGTACCTTATGCAAGGATATAGAAAAGATGTGGTTGCAAAAAATGACAGGGTCGCTATTGGTGTTGTAGGGGCCACGACTGAGGTGGCGACCCTGAAGCAAGCGCTTTCCGAGGCCGAGAAGAAGACGGCCACGGAGCGCACTGAGTGGGAGAAACAGGAGGCGCGAGTTGGCGAGGTACAGCGAGAGCTCCAGGCTCTCATGAAGAAACACGAGAGTTTGGAGCTTGACTCCAAGATGCGAGAGTCCGAGCTCGTGGTGGCCCTCAAAAGCGCCAAGTCTGCCAAGGCCGAAACCCAAAAAGCCCTCCAGGAAGTTGAGGCGATGAAGAAGATAGCGGCGGGTAAGGCATTCTTTATGCAAACAAGCACGTGAAAGTGAATTACTTGTTACTTACCCGAGTCCGGAGCTCTCTAGGAGCATTCACAGATTTTCCCCATAGCGTGTCAGATGCCGCTGCCTTCTATCGAGCCGAAGAGGGGAGCTCGACGGAGAAGGTGTTCTGGTCTCAGTATGCTGAGACCGGACACCCGGTGCCCTTGAGCGACCAGCTAAAGCAGCTGGTCGAGCTCCATAAGGTGGCCGAACAGGCCATGAAGGGTCTCATACTCCAGCTGTGGCCTGGGGAGGCCATGCCTGGGAGCTACTTCGGGCTGGTGAGGCGGCTGGTGGATGCCTGTCCACGGCTTGAAGTCATCAAGCGCTCCGTATGCATTCAGGGTGCCCGTAGGGCGCTTGCCCGTGCTAAAGTGCACTGGGGCAAGATGGATGCTGAGAAGCTTGTGAAGGACGGGCCACCGCAGGGCAAGGAGCATCGCAAGCCCGAGATGTATTATGAGGGCGTCCTGAAGGGTGCCCGCCTTATGGCGGATGAATGTTCCAAGGATGTAATTTTTGAGTAAACTCGCTCTTTTTATCCTGTGCACTGAAAACTTGTTCATATGCGCTATGCAATGTTTAATTTAAAATATTACCTTCTATGCGGCCATTTATAAAATCTGAGACATGGCGAGTCATTGGCTTCTGCCCCCATGCCACGAGCGCTGGGGTGTTCGGGATAAACCTAAGCACTCTTGTTCCCATTCTTGGGTCCTTCGAGGGAGGTGCTCAACACAACGAACAAGGCAATCGTGCTATAATGCGTTATCACTATCACTTAGCCAGAGAATTCTATAATTTTAAATTTCGGCGAAGCCCCTAGTGTCCGGAATACCGAGTTCGGGGCTCTATACACTCCTAGGCCAGACATAGCTGACTCCTCGCTCTAAGCGGCATAAGTCTTTAAGGACTCAAAAACCTCTTGAACAGTGACCAGCTCTCGCCTCATCATGACAGTCAGTTTTAGCTTTCTCTACTGAGGTGCATAGCCCAGCTCAACCGGGGCACAATCGCAGTAGTTCTCCCAGCGCTACCTTAGCCGATATAGCGGAACGTAAGGTACCAGAACATGGGAGCCGGGAAAACCCAACTATTGACCAAAGACATGATTCGGAGCCGTTGCATATAATGCTATAAGTTCGGGGTGCCGCACTTGTGAAAGTGTTCGGACTTCTCACACCATATTGTGTGGTACTTAAGCCCCTAGTGTATTGGCCGTACTAGAGTGTACGGGTGCATAATGTCATAACTGAACATGTATAAAAAAAGGAATGAATAAGGAATGCAATAATAAGCTGAAGCTAAGCATTGTTTATTCGAAAAGACTGCGGTAAAAGCAGAACGATACAAATGGTGTAATAAGCAAGAGATGGGGCTATTTGACATGTCCCCCTCCGGGGGCGAGCTACGGTACGGTGTGTAAGACAGGTATTTTGCTCGTTATAGAGACCACCTGGGCATTCGACGTAGCTTTCTGCCTCCTTGGTTGTTGCATCGTGTATTCGGCGATTGTACTGCCAGACAGGCCTTTCGAAGAGTGGAGTCCTGAAAGTAAGAAAAAGTGAAAAAATCGGCAGCCCCTAGTGCGTTTAAGCCGCGTTTCGGGCGTGCCGTGGTCGTGCCCCTCCCCCTGTGCCCATGGTATTTTCAGAGCGTAATTATGTACGCGTAGCACCGATTTTGCTGTTTTGCGAGGGCTGGGGTTGGGGTTGCATTGCTATGATTGCTCGGAACGTGCCAGGCGGTCTTGTTGTAGGTTACTCCGAGCGCGCTTGACGGTGTCCGGACATTTAATAGCCGGACTGGAGAATTGCCTTGAAAGGCTGCTTTGCGCTTCCGCTGCAAGGGCCGCTGTATGCTCCTCCGTTCGGAGAGAGGGTTCGGTGTTTCCGTTGACCGTAATGACTCCTCGAGGGCCTGGCATCTTGAGCTTGAGGTATGCGTAGTGCGGCACCGCATTGAACTTTGCAAATGCGGTTTGTCCGAGCAGTGTGTGATAGCCACTGCGGAACGGGACTATGTCGAAGATTAACTCCTCACTTCGGAAATTATCCGGGGATTCGAAGACCACCTCAAGTCTAACTGAGCATGTACAGTTGGCCTCTACACCTGGTATGACGCCTTTAAAGGTCGTTTTAGTGGGTTTAATCCTTGAGGGATCTATGCCCATTTTCTGCACTGTATCCTGATAAAGCAGGTTCAGGCTGCTGCCGCCGTCCATAAGGACTCTAGTGAGGTGAAATCCGTCAATTATTGGGTCTAGAACCAATGCGGCGAATCCGCCATGGCGGATGCTAGTGGGGTGGTCCCTTCGATCAAAAGTGATCGGGCAGGAGGACCATGGGTTGAACTTTGGGGCGACTGGCTCCAACGCATATACGTCCCTTAGCGCACGCTTCCGTTCCCTCTTGGGGATGTGAGTTGCGTATATCATGTTCACCGTCCGCACTTGTGGGGGGAAACCCTTATGTCCACTATTGTTCAGCGGCCAGGGCTCCTCCTCGTCGTCGCTATGTAGCCCCTTGTCTCTGTTTTCGGCATTTAACTTGCCGGCCTGCTTGAACACCCAACAATCCTTGTTGGTGTGATTGGCTAGTTTTTCAGGGGTGCCATGTATCTGGCACGAGCGATCGAGTATACGGTCCAAACTGGACGGGCCCGGAGTATTTCTTTTGAATGGCTTTTTCCGCTGACCGGGTTTAGAGCCTCTGAATCCGGCATTAACTGCCGTATCCTCAGTATTGTTGCTGTTAATGCGGCGCTTGTGCTTGTTGCGACGCGACCTGCCATTGCTGTCCTTGGTATCCGAATTACCAGGGCTCTTGGTCATGTTATTGCTACGAGCCAGCCAGCTGTCTTCTCCCGCGCAGAAGCGGGTCATGAGTGTCATGAGGGCTGCCATAGATTTCGGCTTTTCCTGTCCAAGGTGCCGGGCAAGCCACTCGTCACGGATGTTATGCTTGAAGGCTGCTAGGGCCTCTGCGTCCGGACAGTCGACGATTTGATTTTTCTTGGTTAGGAACCGTGTCCAAAATTGTCTGCCAGATTCTTCTGGCTACTGAATTATGTGGCTCAGGTCATCGGCGTCTGGTGGTCGCACATAGGTGCCCTGGAAATTGTCAAGGAATGCGGCTTCCAGGTCCTCCCAACAACCAATTGATTCTGCTAGCAAGCTGTTAAGCCAATGCCGTGCTGGTCCTTTAAGCTTGAGTGGCAGGTATTTAATGGCGTGTAGATCATCGCCATGGGCCATGTGGATATGAAGGAGATAATCCTCAATCCATACCGCAGGATCTGTTGTGCCATCGTATGATTCAATGTTTACGAGTTTGAAACCCTCTGGGATTTGATGATCCATTACTTCATCTGTGAAGCATAATGGGTGTGCGGCACCTCTATACTGGGCTATATCACGACGTAGCTCAAATGAGCTTTGTCTGCTGTGTTCGGCCCGGCCGGATTTACTGTATCCGGCGTGACGGTTATTGTCTCGTGTCGTGGGGCGCTCGCGCGATCTGTAGATCGATCTTGTTTGCCTTGCCTTGTCCTCCAACATATCTCGCAGGTCTAGCATGTTTCCCCGTGCCTTGGTATTTTTTGAGCGACGCCGGGGTGCGGCTTGAGTGGAGGGCCGAGAGGCCTCTCTGTTGCGGCCGCGAGGTGGCCGGTCAGCCGCATCATGCACTGGTGATGTAGGTTTAAGTGCTTCCTCCTCTAGTCGGGGTAGCAACCTGCGCTTTGGGTTGCTCTTGGAGGGGCGTTCGAGTTCGTACTCCTCAGCCGCAAGGACTTCAGTCCATCTATCAGCTAGCAAGTCTTGATCAGCTCTAAGTTGTTGCTGTTTTTTCTTAAAGCTGCTCGTCGTGGCCATAAGCCTGTGCTTAAAATGCTCTTGTTCGACGGGATCCTCAGGCACGACAAATTCGTCGTCATCGAGGCTTGCCTCGTCTTCGGAGGGAGGCATGTAATTATCATCCTCTTCCTCCTTGTCTGCCGTCCTCTCAGGGGGGCTGGCTTCTCCATCCTCCTGCGCTGAATCTTGCTGGAGGGAGTTGTCTTCGGCACTATCCGGGGTGTTATTATCTCCCGTGCCGGTATCACTGTTTTTGCTTTGGCGGAACTTAGAGTGGCGCCGCTGACTCGGCGCTTAGGTTGCTTCTTTGAGGGGTCATCCTCCGCTGTTCCGTCGCCATTGCCTTCTTTGGGTGTATCCACCAAGTATATGTCATATGATGAGGTGGCTTTCTAGTGCCCTATAGGCGCCGGTTCTTGTTCGTCTCCTACATCGTCGTCCATACCGTCGATGTCTTCGGAGTCGAAGTCTAGCATGTCGGTTAAATCATCGAAAGTGGCTACGAAGTGGGTGGTGGGTGGGTGTCGAATTTCATCGTCGTCCGCATCCCAATCCTGCCGGTCATAATCCGACCAGGACTCTCCTGACAAAGAGAGAGAGTTCTTAGCGAACTCAGAATGTCGCTGAAGGGCGAGTGCTGAAAGATATCTGCGGCGGTGAATTCCATGATCGGCGCCCAATCGGATTCGATTGGCAGGGGCGCGGAGGGTTCGGAGTCCGGAGAAGAGTCCGGCACCTTGGAGTCACGATCTTCGCAGAGGATAAGGCTGGTGTTCGGCTCGATTGTCGTAGAGATTGCGGCCTCTGAGGCGGGGTCTAGCCACCCGTCCTCGATCGGCGCGGTTGGCTCCGAGCTAAGGGTCGGAGCGGATACGGGTGCGGCCTCCATGGCATTGTTCGGCGGCAGAGCTAAATCATGCCCATCGTGACAGTGCGGCGCGCTCGGCTGTGCCTCGAATCCGACGAAGATCAAGTCTCCGCGGATGTCCTCCGTGTAGTTCAAACTTCCAAATCTGACCTGCTGGCCAGGGGCGTAGCTTTCAATCTGCTCCAGATGGCCAAGCGAATTGGCCCGCAGTGCAAAGCCGCTGAATACAAAGATCTGTCCGGGGAGAAAAGTCTCACCCTGGACCGCATCGTTGTTGATGATCGGAGGAGCCATCGGGCCTAAAGATGACGACATAGAGGAACTGTCAATGAAAGCACCAATGTCGGTGTCAAAACCGGCGGATCTCGGGTAGGGGGTCCCGAACTGTGCGTCTAGGCGGATGGTAACAGGAGACAAGGGACACAATGTTTTTACCCAGGTTCGGGCCCTCTCGATGGAGGTAAAACCCTACTCTTGCTTGATTAATATTGATGATATGGGTAGTACAAGAGTAGATCTACCACGAGATCAGAGAGGCTAAACCCTAGAAGCTAGCCTATGGTATGATTGTTGTTCATCCTATGGACTAAACCTCTCGGTTTATATAGACACCGGAGAGGGATAGGGTTACACAGAGTCGGTTACAATGGGAGGAGATCTACATATCTGTATTGCCAAGCTTGCCTTCCACGCCAAGGAAAGTCCCATCCAGACACGGGATGAAGTCTTCAATCTTGTATCTTCATAGTCCAAGAGTCCGGCCGAAGGTCATAGTCCGGCTATCCGGACACCCCCTAATCCAGGACTCCCTCAATCATAAACCCACAATTCATCGATCTCAACAAACACACCGCAAAAATAAGATTACATCGAATAGATCTCCACGAGAGAGGGGGAGAACTTTGTATTGAGATCCAAAAAGAGAGAAGAAGCCATCTACCTACTAACTATGGACCCGAAGGTCTGAGGTAAACTACTCACACTTCATCGGAGAGGCTATGGTGATGATGTAGAAGCCCTCCGTGGTGGATTCCCCCTCCGGCGGAGCTCTGGAACAGGCCCCAAGATGGGATCGCGTGGGTACAGAATGTTGCAGCAGTGGAATTAGGTTTTTGGCTCCGTATCTAATCGTTTGGGGGTATGTAGGTATATATAGGAGGAAGGAGTACGTCGGTGGAGCTTCGAGGGGCCCACAAGGCAGGGGGGCACCCTAGGGGGGGTATGCCCTCCACCCTCGTGACCGCCTCGTGGCTTTCTTGACGGAGGATCCAAGTCTCCTGGATCATATCTGATGTGAAAATCACGTTCCCGAAGGTTTCATTCCGTTGGGCTCCGTTTGATATTCTGTTTCTTCGAATACTGAAATAAGCAAAAAACAACAATTCTGGGCTGGGCCTCCGGTTAATAGGTTAGTCCCAAAAGTACTATAAAAGTGGAAAATAAAGCCCAATATAGTCCAAAACAGTAGATAATATAGCATGGAGCAATCAAAAATTATAGATAGGTTGGAGATGTATCAACCTCTCGTTTCGCGTTTCGAGATGCAGCCTCCGGTGACACATCTTGTCAAAGCTGAGATTGTGTCCCCTTATTGTGGGATTCTCATCAGTACAGGTTTGGGAAACCCAACCATGCCATTCGCTCGACCCCTTGGGAATAGGCGAGCTTCAAGGCTCGTGGGGGGACGCTTGATATTCACTACCTTGATATTCACTGCCTTTATAAGGAGATTAGGATCCACCTTTTTTACCCCACACCTTCTTCCTCCTCGGCCTATCCACCCTCGAGCTCCAGCACCCAAGTCTCAACCTTTTTCGTCCCTCGCAAACATTCCAACCATGTCCGGATCTTGAGCACAGGGCATATGGATGGCCTCCTCCGTCACAGAGGGGAACATCCAGGAGCTCCGGGAAGCGGGGTACCTAGCCAAGGAAATCGCCCACCGGCTTCCTGCCAAAAAGCAGATTGTCCCCACTCCGGAGCCCAATGAGAGGGTAGTATTCATCCCCCATTTCCTTCGCGGGATAAGATTTCCCCTTCATCCTTTCGTCTGCGGTCTCATGTTTTACTACGGGCTAGATTTCCATGATATAGCCCCAAATTCCTTCCTCAACATTTCGGCGTTCACCGTCGTATGCAAAGCATTCCTCTGCATCCCCCCCCCCCCCACTTTGGCCTATGGCTCAAGGTCTTCAATGTGAAGCCGAAAGGGGTGGATGGCCAACACGCGAAGTCCGGTGGCGCCATGGTGAGCAAGCTTCCCAACGTCACCTGGCCCAAGGGTACCTTTGTGGAGACCGTTAAGGGATGGTAGCAGGAGTGGTTCTATGTCACGGAACCCCATGACTACACATGGGCCGCTCCTTCCGAGTTCAAGTCCGGGCCTCCAATGCGGCTGGCATCCTGGCTCAACAAGGGCCTGGACTGGGCGTCGTCTGACGAGGTGATGACACTGCAGAGGCGCGTCAAGAGCACGGTAGATAAGAATACCAGCCTTGCCAGTGTGATCCAGGTGATGCTCTTTCGCCGGATTCCCCCCTGCCAGGCGTGCCAAGAGTATATGTGGGAGTTCGACCCGGCCGGTCCCCGGACCCTGCAGCGGTGTCACAGCCCTAGAATTTGATTGCAATTAGTTTCATAAGCATCCTGCATCATGTCTAAATTTCTGAAACTTGAATTGAGGAAAGTGGAAGCCTCAAAAACCTAAATAAAAAAAGGGGCAAGAACCCTTAAGCTTGCATTCAGTGAAACCAAAATGGCCTTCATTAATGTTTGATAATTTTGGCAAGGGATTGTATCCAAACCAAAAATATTGAACATTTTTAAGGAATTATTTTGGCACTGAATTTAAATCATTATTGTATTTGAATTTGGAATTATATTAATAATATATGGGATATATTTTCAATTAACTTTGAAATGTTTTATGTGCTGTTGGAAAAGTCCATCTAGCAACATAAAATTATTCAAAGGGTTTTGTCACTGTTTTGAAGTTCTTTTGAATTTGAATCAGTGGAAAATGATTAAATAAAAAGAAAACAAAACAGAATTATAAAACAGAGTAGAAACTCACCTGGCCTCACCTGTCGCAGCCCAGCTGGCCAGCCCACCTGGCCAGCCCAGCCCAGCGCCGCTGCCAGTCATCGCCTACCTCTGCCAGTAGGCAGAGGAGGGACACCGCGACGCCGCCGAGCTCGCCACGCCACCACCCTGCCTGCTTGCCCCTCCCCCTCGACGCCGGACGCTCTGGACGTCACCATGCACTCCTCCTCCACCCCCTGCACCTCTCCCCTCTCTCCCTGGATCTCTCCCTCGTCCTCCCCTGCTATGGCCGACGCGCTCGACACCGTCGTTCACTGCCACGCGGCCACAACCACCGCATCGCCTGACCGAGCTGCTCCCGAGCTCCCCCGCAACGTCGTCGTCCTCCCCACCTAATCACGCGACGCCGGACGCCCCGAAACGCCGCCCCCGACCTCGTCTTCGTCGTTTGGCCGCCGAGATCGCTGGCGACCTCCCATCTTCATCAGCACCTCCCCGGCCTCACCGTCGCCTCTACTGGATCCGCTGTGAGCTCCCGAGCATTTCCCCCTTCTCCCTGCAGTGAATCCCTTCCCCTAACCAGCCTAGCCACCGGAGCCGTGAGCTCCTCGCCGCCGGCAATGGTGCAGTCGTGGCCATAGTCGTTGCAGCTCGCGTACGAGCACACCAATGTGCTCAGAGCCTTCCCGAGAAGTTGTAGAACTCACCAACCAGTCTTATGGATCACCGTAGCGCCAAACCCGTCTTTGCCGAACTCCGGCCGCCGCCTTGGAGCTCGCCGTCGTTGTCTCCGGCCACCATAGGCCCGGCCTCCACCACCACTAGACACGCGCTAGCAAGAGCTTTCTAACAAGCCCAAGAACAGCCTCGCCCGTGCCCTGTAGCGCGTTTCCGACACTCTCCGCCGTCTCAGGCCTCGCCAGCGTCGAGTCGCTGGCGGGTTTGACCTGCCGACCAGGGGTTTGACCCCGCTGACCGAGTTAACCCCCGGGTGGGCCCAGTTTGACCCCTGTGGGTCAATGACAAATGGGACCCGCCTGCTAATTAAGTAGGATTAGGACTAACTAAAAACTAGTTAGACTAATGACACTGACACGTGGGACCCACTGGTCAGGTTTGACCTGGACCGGGTCTGTTGACCTGATGAGGTCAGCATGACGCAATGCTGACGCAGTAATGCCTTTTCTGGAATTATTCTTATTCAGGAAATTCCAGAAATTAGTATAAACTTCTAAAATTCATATAAAATCAACCGTAACTCCAAATTAAATAATTTATATATGAAAAATTATCAAAAAAATTCAATCTATCCATCTGTCCTTGTTTCATGCATGTTAGAATAATTTAACCTTGTTGTTTAGGTGAATCAAGTTAATGCACTAATATGACTTCCTGAAATGGGTTTGCATTTGAATCTTTGGTTCAAATGGACTCATTCCAATCTGTTCAAGCTTGCATTAGCCCAAAACACATTCATATTGCCATGCCATAGCATGCATCATATTGTTGCATTGCGTTGATTATGTTCCCTCTTGTTTGCCGGTGGTTGTCCCCTCTCGATAGATGTATTCCGACGATGAGATCGATGACACCGATGAAGAGTTATACTATCTTCAGAAGTGCCAGGCAAGCAAAACCCCCTTGTTCATTCCGATACAGTCCCACTCTCTCGCTCCTGCTCTCTTTTACTGCATTAGGACAACACCGATTCAACTGTTACATGCTGCGGTAGTTGAACCCTTTCCTCTGCATGACCTGTCATTGCCACAGTAAATAGATGAAACCCACTAGCATGAGTAGGAGTTGTTTGAGCCCTGATGTGCCTACTCATTCATGCTTGTTTGTCATGCCTGCTACTGCTTAGAGTTGAGTCAGGTCTGATTCATCGGGAATGAATTGGAATGGTGGTGAACATGTCCTACCGTGTGAGAGCTAAGTGTGTGAACACGATTTGGTAAAGGTAGCGGTGAGAGGCCATGTAGGAGTACATGGTGGGTTGTCTCATTGCAGCCGTCCTCAGGAACTGAGTCCTGTGTTTGTGATCCATGAACAGTTACTACCACACATTGGGTTCCGGTAACTCGGCCCCTCTCGGCTTATTAATCAACTCGATCTCTGTCCAGGAGTTGCAACTAGTTTCTGGTGTTTGTAGGTAGTGTTAGTAGTCTACCAAGTGGCACCCGGTACAGGTGGGCTTGGGACAGACTAGGCACAGTGGCACGGTGTACCAAGTGGCACCCGGATGGTGGGCTTGGGAACACTGCACACATCGTTTGGGGCCGTGAGCGACACCCCGGCCGGATCTCCTCGCGGATGGAACCCGAATAGGCGATAAGCCTGGACTAGAGACTTGTTGGTTAGTCAGGTCGTGGCCGACTCCCTCGCCCGGCTTCCGCTTGAAGTTTGCCGAGGTACATGACGTGTACAGGGCGATAAGTGGCGAGAGCGTGTGTGAAGAAGTACACCCCTGCAGGGTTATCATTATCTATTCGAATAGCCGGATTCCTCAGATATGGAAACTTGGACCCCTTGCATAGTTCATAGACAAGCGAAAGTGGATACTCTAAAATGCGCAAGATAGTGTGAGTGCTATGGATGGCGTTCTCGCAGGGAGACGGGAGCGGATCCATAGTGGTGTATTGATATGGTGAATATGTGGACTCATGTGCGCCACCTCAAAAGAGTTACTTGCAGTCGTAGTTCAGGATAGCCACCGAGTCAAAGCTGGATTGTTGCAGTTAAACTCCACCATCCCTTTGTTGATAATGATGCATATGTAGTTAGTTCTAATGTAAGTCTTGTTGAGTACATTTGTACTCACGTTTGGTTAATTTATGTTTTGCAGAGAGACTTCAGTCCCGCTAGTAGTTCCGCTTGGGCTTCGATGTTTAGCTCGTTACCTCAGCTACGATCTTGTGCCCTCGGCAGGATCTTGTAGATAGTCAGGCTTCTGAGCCTTCTTCTTTTGTAGTTGTCTGTACTTACACAAGTTAAGCTTCCGCATGTGCTTTGACTTGTATGCTCTGAATGTTGGGTCATGAGACCCATGTTTGTAATATCTCGCTCCTCGGAGCCTAATGAATAAATACTTGAGTCGTAGAGTCTTGTTGTGATGCCATGTTGTATTTACACATATCGAGCATATTGTGTGTATGATTGAAATGCTTGGTATGTGTGGGATCCGACAATCTAGTTGTTTATCCTCGGCAACCTCTCTTATGGGGAAATGTAGTCTAGTGCTTCCTTGAGCCATAGTAGTCCGCTACAGCCCGGTTCACCGGAGTCCTGCTAGCCCAGCACTACTGCTCAGGACACTTGACTGGCCGTCATGTGTTTCACTTTGTTCCTGTGTCTGTCCCTTCGGGGAAATGTCACTCGGTGACATCCGGAGTCCTGCCTAGCCTGCTACAGCCCGGGTTACCGAAGTCCTGTTAGCCCAGTGCTACAGCCCGGATTCACACGCTGTTGACCGACATACTCGAGGTTGATTCATGTATGCCTGTCCCCATGGGTTAGTGCCGCTTTGGGTTCACAACTAGCCATGTCGGCCCGGGTTCTTTGTCATATGGATGCTAGTGACACTATCATATACGTGAGCCAAAAGGCGCAAACGGTCCCGGGCCAGGTAAGGTAGCACCCGTGGGAATACCGTGCGTGAGGCCGCAAAGTGATATGATGTGTTACATGCTAGATCAGTGTGACTTAGGATTGGGGTCCTGACAGGTTTGGTATCAGAGCCTGACTGCCTGTAGGATTACCAAGCCAAACCGGTCGAAGTTGTGTCTAGAAATGCTTTAGCTATGTAAGGGAATTGATTGTGGAAGGGAACATAAGGCTCTTTTTACTCCTTATCCTCATGACCTTATGATCTGAGTCATCTTATCTTTTCTACGGGGTTAAGAACTAGGCTTCTCTTCAATCTCTCAGGATGACGTGTTACTAAACCGTAGTTGCCTAGGATTGTTGAGTTCAAGCCTCTGTTTAGTTCCTACTACTTTCGTATGTTGACCGTTGATCCAGGAACTTTGATATTGTGATGTTGAGTGGTTATGCCACCATTTTGCAGGATGTCTCAAATCTTTTTGAGCATTTATAGCCGTTATGCTGTCCGAGTCATCCCAGGTTTCTAAACAATCTGATGCATTTGCAAATCCCTTTCTCCTGTGTTTGATGTCTTTTGGGCCAGTCTAACCACACTATCCGGTGCGTTGAGGTAATTTTTCGCCTCGACATTTAAGTTGGAGTTATTATTACGACCCTAAGTGTCTTACAAGATTACCTAGTAATATAGCCATGATTTGTGTTCCGGTGTGATGATTCTGTCCACCATTCTCGAAAGCATCCCGTGATGCCATTTAGTAGTAGGTATTCTACTCATGGGTTCTTGAACCCGAGATTCACCCTACTTACCTCATGTTGATAGTGTTGCTAGTTCCTTTAGGATATTAGTAACCTTGCGACAGTCCTCGAGGTCCGTGGTATTTCCTTCTTCCAAATACCATGAACCATTAAGGCGGAAGTTATTTGAACCAAAAGCTCACAATCAGAGTACTCTTGAGGAGTTCTCCATTCATAATTGTGATTCTGCCAGTTCTACCTTTCTGCATGGGTTATCCGGAAGAAACCTGTTGAACTTGGTTCGACATACTAATCTATGCATCCACAACTCAGAAAGTTATATGTTCCTTGAGTTGACCCTCCTCAGCTGTATTCCGACCCTAGTCTATCAATTGATAGTCAGGAATAGTTATGCATTCGTGTTCATCGATGCCTATTATTCTTGTGGTCCGTCAAGCCATCCTATTCCAGAATGACTAGGAGAAACAAACTCCAGAAGCTCATCCATATCTAGGATTGGGTCAAAACAATTGTATTCCACAGATCAAAATGCCAATCCAGCTTTTGCTCTGCTCTACCTTGTAGTGTTACCATCTTTATATCACGAGTGTCATGAGAATTGCACCACCTCTTATGAATTCTTGACGCAGTAATACTTCTTGCCATCATTGTTCAGTCCTCGGTTCCGTGTTATTGTAACCGGAGTGCCAACAAGTGTACTGTGATGTGCGAAATCAATACTCCTAGCAACTCTGTTGCTTGGTAGTTAATGGACAATACTCTCATTCTTAGCGTACTGGTTATTGAATCATCACCCTAAGGTTTATCGTGCTACCTAGTCCTTATTTCTGGTGCACACTTCGATCAATGAGTTAGGATCATGTCAATCCATCACTCTCTTGATCACATCATCTTGCCCTGAAAAGCAAGATTGTTCTCGAGCTTAGTAACATATCGGTGGTTCGTGACTTTCCGATTATCTTCTCGGAAGTGTTACCAGGTTGTCGCCTGACCATTATGTTGAGCTCGTGATCAAGCTGGTTTCTTGTAAACCACCCCTTCTCCAAGAATCTGTGTCGGATACCCTGAGCAAGTTGGTTAAAGCTAAACAACAACTTGGAGAGTTGAAAAATAAAAGCTTGTCCGACTCAGTTTATTCCAAAGGGATATCTTGCGTGTGTGTGCGTGTGTGTTGAAGAAAGATGATATCTTCATCAATTGATCCTCGTGATCAATTGTCGGTGCTATTGTCTTACCCAAACTTTGATTTGAGTGTGGGCTATAGTCAAATCAAATCAGAACCAACGATATTTGTAATGTTGTTTTACTCGTGGGTGATTCCTTGAGCATACATCATTATATTCTTTGGGTCTGACCAATGCTATCACCGTGTCCACTTAATTATGGAATTCCATTTATATGGAAACTTGGACGAATTGTTGTTGAGCCCATCGACAACATCCATGTCCTCTCCATGATTTTGTTGAACATTAAGCGAGTGTTGGAAACTTTTGAAAGCATCTCTTCATGTTAGCTCATGAAGCATATGTTGGATGAAAGAAGTGACTTCCTCTGATTCACGTGCATTTGGTGCAAGTTGCCGCCGTGAGTTCGAGAAAGTTAGTTCTGCTTCCTCTGGAATCATCCCAAGTTAGTCATGCACGTGCAAAGTATTCCATGGTCTGATAGACTGATCATCTTCATTCCATATGAATTCCATAGCACACTAAGCCACTGATTGACCTGTTCCAGGAAAAGGAGTTGTTGTGCTATCCTAGGTCATGCACAAGATTTCGATATCCTCAATGATGGTTCCCCACCAGAACTAGGTAGTGTTTTATTATAAGACTACCATGTGGTCATACTTGTCTGGGACAATGTGTTCACATGTTGTAGTAGAACCATCTCATGTTTTGGAGCTTGCTATCGCAGTTCATTCCCCGAGAATCTCGCAACGTTGTCTCATCGATTTGTGTTGCAAACTTTCATTTTCTTTCTAGACTCGATGAGTCTGGAATATCCTGACGCCAACCAGATTTGAATCTCAGGCAGATATGATGGTTGGAGCATTTTCCAAGAACTATAATATTGGTCCCTCGATAACCAGTAAAGTGGATGTCGTGGCCAACACATCCAGCCGGAAGACCTATTATTGTAGTATCTCGATTGAAGAAAGTTGGCCACCTCCCCATGAGGATTTCGTAGGATTTACCTTCGTAATTAATCCTTATGGATTCTTGTGCTCCCGAAGTCCGACCTTTTACTTGATGTCCTAGATACCAAACCGTATCAATAAATGGGTTATCCTAGCACATCAAGGAGAACATTAGAAGCGGAGTGCTAAATGTCTCTGGGTCGATCATCCAGATTTTGTTCCCTTGGCCTCGCTAAGGTGAAATCTGAGAAAGTGTTATCTTCCTTTGCATCTGCATCATCCATCACCATTCATCATGGTGGTATGTTGTGTTGCCAGGATCCTTGACACGGATATTGGTAAAACCTTGATGAATATGGAGATGCTCCAGTTCTTGAGAGCACGCGCAAGAACTAGGTTTTACCATTGGCGTTAACTGGGATTTGCTTCCAGTTTCCCCGGTTATGTTATAACCTTTTCAAACAGTGGACTCACTCTCGACTGTTGAGTTCTTCCCCAGTTACCAGAATCATTCCCAACATTTGCATTTTGTTCCCAGCTTGCACCTCAGTAGTTGTTGTTCAATCACCTTCAAAAGTGGACTTACCATGGGTCCCATTCATTTCCGATGATAAGCAAAATCATCCATTGCATTGTCTTCAACAAGGGAGTCCACATCTTCCTTTCTAGTCCAAGTATGTCATTCTTTTGAACTCCTTCAAATGATCGATTGTGATTGCCTTAGGCTGGTATAAAGAGTTTCAATGATCTCCGAATCAAAAGTAATTCTTTTTGCCACTTAAGGGAATATTTCTGCGAGTCACCTTCCTTAAGATGTCTGGTTATGGTATCATGGCAATTATCTCCTCGCTACTTTGAAACCATGCACCATACTACTTAAGCGTGGAATTGTTGCCTACCAAATTTGAACCTTTATCATCTGCTTCTTTCCATCAACCCTGATGTGTGTTTTGTGTCTCAGCTCAAGAGATGTTTTATATCTCACTCCATGAGTTGATCTTGAGTTGCTCGATCTTTGAGAAGATCATTTCCTGTAGAGTTTCCTTCTGTCGCCATCACGTTGGATGAAGAGCTCAAACGCAAAGACATCGAGATCAAGGTGATGCAATGAATCAACATCCTCGAGAAAAACATCTGGATCGTGAAGATTGTGTTAGCTTGTGTCCCACTGTCTTCTTGCCTCACGACTTGAATCTCGGGCCGAGATTCTTGTTTAGTGGGGGTGAGCTGTCACAGCCCTAGAATTTGATTGCAATTAGTTTCATAAGCATCCTGCATCATGTCTAAATTTCTGAAACTTGAATTGAGGAAAGTGGAAGCCTCAAAAACTTAAATAAAAAAAGGGGCAAGAACCCTTAAGCTTGCATTCAGTGAAACCAAAATGGTCTTCATTAATGTTTGATAATTTTGGCAAGGGTTTGTATCCAAACCAAAAATATTGAACATTTTTAAGGAATTATTTTGGCACTGAATTTAAATCATTATTGTATTTGAATTTGGAATTATATTAATAATATATGGGATATATTTTCAATTAACTTTGAAATGTTTTATGTGCTGTTGGAAAAGTCCATCTAGCAACATAAAATTATTCAAAGGGTTTTGTCACTGTTTTGAAGTTCTTTTGAATTTGAATCAGTGGAAAAATGATTAAATAAAAAGAAAACAAAACAGAATTATAAAACAGAGTAGAAACTCACCTGGCCTCACCTGTCGCAGCCCAGCTGGCCAGCCCACCTGGCCAGCCCAGCCCAGCGCCGCTGCCAGTCATCGCCTACCTCTGCCAGTTTTTGGTGTTTGTAGGTAGTGTTAGTAGTCTACCAAGTGGCACCCGGTACAGGTGGGCTTGGGACAGACTAGGGACAATGGCACGGTGTACCAAGTGGCACCCGGATGGTGGGCTTGGGAACCCTGCACACATCGTTTGGGGCCGTGAGCGACACCCCGGCCGGATCTCCTTGCGGATGGAACCCGAATAGGCGATAAGCCTGGACTAGAGACTTGTTGGTTAGTCAGGTCATGGCCGACTCCCTCGCCCGGCTTCCGCTTGAAGGTTGCCGAGGTACATGACGTGTACAGGGCGATAAGTGGCGAGAGCATGTGTGAAGAAGTACACCCCTGCAGGGTTATCATTATCTATTCGAATAGCCGGATTCCTCGGATATGGAAACTTGGACCCCTTGCATAGTTCATAGACAAGCAAAAGTGGATACTCTAAAATGCGCAAGATAAGTGTGAGTGCTATGGATGGCGTTCTCGCAGGGAGACGGGAGCGGATCCATAGTGGTGTATTGATATGGTGAATATGTGGACTCGTGTGCGCCACCTCAAAAGAGTTACTTGCAATCGTAGTTCAGGATAGCCACTGAGTCAAAGCTGGCTTGCTGCGGTTAAACTCCACCATCCCTTCGTTGATAATGATGCATATGTAGTTAGTTCTAATGTAAGTCTTGCTGAGTACATTTGTACTCACATTTGCTTAATTTATGTTTTGCAGAGAGACTTCAGTCCCGCTAGTAGTTCCGCTTGGACTTCGATGTTTAGCTCGTTACCTCAGCTACGATCTTGTGCCCTCGGCAGGATCTTGTAGATAGTCAGGCTTCTGAGCCTTCTTCTTTTGTAGTTGTCTGTACTCAGACAAGTTAAGCTTCCGCGTGTGCTTTGACTTGTATGCTCTGAATGTTGGGTCATGAGACCCATGTTTGTAATATCTCGCTCCTCGGAGCCTAATGAATAAATACTTGAGTCGTAGAGTCTTGTTGTGATGCCATGTTGTATTTACACATATCGAGCATATTGTGTGTATGAATGAAATGCTTGGTATGTGTGGGATCCGACAATCTAGTTGTTTATCCTCGGCAGCCTCTCTTATGGGGAAATGTAGTCTAGTGCTTCCTTGAGCCATAGTAGTCCGCTACAGCCCGGTTCACCGGAGTCCTGCTAGCCCAGCACTACTGCTCAGGACACTTGACTGGCCGGCATGTGTTTCACTTTGTTCCTGTGTCTGTCCCTTCGGGGAAATGTCACACGGTGACATCCGGAGTCCTGCCTAGCCTGCTACAGCCCGGGTTACCGGAGTCCTGTTAGCCCAGTGCTACAGCCCGGATTCACACGCTGTTGACCGACATGCTCGAGGTTGATTCATGTATGCCTGTCCCCATGGGTTAGTGCCGCTTTGGGTTCACGACTAGCCATGTCGGCCCGGGTTCTTTGTCATATGGATGCTAGCGACACTATCATATATGTGAGCCAAAAGGCGCAAACGGTCTCGGGCCAGGTAAGGTAGCACCCGTGGAAATACCGTGCGTGAGGCCGCAAAGTGATATGATGTGTTACATGCTAGATCAGTGTCACTTAGGATCGGGGTCCTGACAAGCGGTTCTTCGGCACAAAGCACAAAGACATGTGGAAGCTGCTTTTCAAGACCCAAAAGACATGGCCGAAGATGACCGAAGACCTTGGCCATGACTGCACTCACGTAGCGACTCCCGTAAGTTTTCCGACAACCTTGTTTTGTAAATCCAAGGAGCATACTAAGCTTCCCATTCTACCCACGGGGCTGGACGAAGAAGGTGGAACAGATTCACTGTCTGGCTCCGCTACCCGAAGACCCAGCCATTCCTCTGTTGATGAGGATGCTGGTCCCGGCGTCGTATCTGGCGCCGGAAAAGAAGGCCAAGAAGAAGAGCAAGGAGGCCAAGGGTGGCCTCCGCCGTAAAGGTGCTTCGGACGTAGTGTCCGAAGACACTAAAACTCTCTCCTCTCATGACAAAGATGAAGAGGAGGAAGAAGAGAGCAATTCCCCTCCTAAGGGGGGAAACAAGAAGAGGGAAGCTTCTGTGGATCTAGATGCGGGGGCATCCAAGAAAGGGAGAACCTCCCTTACGGATGATTCTGAGACGGACGCTGACGACATCCACGTGTAGCGCCCCATGCCGAAGCCCCTTGCCGATCATAAGTATTTAAAGGTATTGTATATATATCCGGCTTTTCTCCTTGTGGTTGTAACACATTGAATTGTGTGCTGCAGTCCGGCTCATGACCTCCCCCGGCGATCCTTATCTTCTGGGAATTCGCTGGGTCCGAACATGATGGAGAGAGAGCCCCCCCCCACTGCTACGGATAACATTGAGGTGTTTTCCCAAAGGGCCCTTCCGAGATAGGGAGAGGTGCGGGAGGCCGCCAAGACGGTGACAAAGGGTGATACTCCTACTACCGAGAACTTGGGGGAACCGACCCCCATGGAGACTGGAGACGGGGGCCATGTCCATTTTGGCCCCCAACCAAATGTCATTCTGAAGACCCACACGCCGGAGTCAGATGAGCAGCCACCTTTGAAAGAAGGGGCGCGCCCACCCCTTCTGGGACCTCTGTCAATCCGAAGGCGCCGGACACTCTGGTGGGAGCGCTTCTGAGCGCCACCATTGTGGAAGAACATCGTACGCTTATGGGTACGGTGATTGAAAAGGTTCAGTCCGCAAAAAGCGGATTGAACGAGGCCTACACTAGCCTTCTGAGAGGCTTTGTGGTATGTGATACAATGCCTTTTAGCTATATAAGATGAATGCCTGTGTATAGATAGTAGCCCTTGAGACTCTGTTCGGCGTTTGCAGAGAAAGGCCGAACAGAGGATCTAATAACTCACGCATGAGATTAACATACGTATCTATTTGAACAAACAGGTTGCGATTCAGGCGTCAGCTTCCCATGTCGCCGAAGCGTCCGAGCTAAGGCGGAAGTTAGAGGAAAAGCAAGGTATGTGTTACCGGAACACGTCTGAAATGAGATCAGCTCTAATTTATTATCTGAATGAGTTTGATAATTATGCTCATAGCTAACGCGTCTAAGGTCGAGACCATCGAGAGCGCGCTGGCCGAAGCCAAGAAGGAGGCGGAGGAGGAACGAGCTGCCCGCCTGAAACATGAATCAAGGGTGGAGGAAGTCCAGCAAGAGCTCAAGGATTCTATAAGCAAATGTGAGTCCTTAGAGCGCAAGATTTCGGATCAAAATTCCGAACTTGCTAAGGCCCTCCAAAGTGCACACGAGGCCCGGGCTGAAGCCCAAAGCGCCTGCCGGGAGATCCAAGAGGCAAAGCAGGCTGCGGCGGGTAAGGCCTTTAACATGCAGAGCAAATTTGTGAGAAGAAACTATATCTTACTGATACGTCTCCATCGTATCTATTTTTCCAAACACTTTTGCCCTTGTTTTGGACTCTAACTTGCATGATTTGAATGGAACTAACCCGGACTGACGCTGTTTTCAGCAGAATTGCCATGGTGTTATTTTTGTGCAGAAAAAAAAGTTCTCGGAATGACCTGAAAATCAACGCAGAATTATTTTGGAATATATAAAAAATACTTGCGAAAGAATCAAGTCCAGGGGGCCCACACCCTGTCCACGAGGGTGGGAGGCGCGCCTGCCCCCCTGGGCGCGCCCCCTGCCTCGTGGGCCCCCTGGTGCTCCACCGACCTCAACTCCAACTCCATATATTCATGTTCGAGGAGAAAAAAATCAGAGAGAAGGATTCATCGCGTTTTATGATACGGAGCCGCTGCCAAGCCATAAACTCTCTTGGGAGGGCTGATCTGGAGTCCGTTCGGGGCTCTGGAGAGGGGAATCCGTCACCGTCATCATCATCAACCATCCTCCATCACCAATTTCATGATGCTCACCGTCGTGCATGAGTAATTCCATCGTAGGCTTGCTGGACGGTGATGGGTTGGATGAGATTTATCATGTAATCGAGTTAGTTTTGTTAGGGTTTGATCCCTAGTATCCACTATGTTCTGAGATTGATGTTGCTATGACTTTGCTATGCTTAATGCTTGTCACTAGGGCCCGAGTACCATGAACTCACATCTGAACCCTTTATGTTTTCATCAATATATTTGTGTTCTTGATCCGATATTGCAAGTTATAGTCACCTATTATGTGCTATGATCCGGCAACCCCGAAGTGACAATAATCGGGACCACTCCCGGTGATGACCGTAGTTTGAGGAGTTCGTGTATTCACTATGTGTTAATGCTTTGGTCTGATACTCTACTAAAAGGAGGCCTTAATATCCCTTAGTTTCCAATAGGACCCCGCTACCACGGGAGGGTAGGAGAAAAGATGTCATGCAAGTTCTTTTCCATAAGCACGTATGACTATATTCGGAATACATGCCTACATTACATTGATGAACTGGAGCTAGTTTTGTGCCACCCTATATTATAACTATTGCATGAATAATCGCATCCGATATAATTATCCATCACCGATCCAATGCCTATGAGCTTTTCACATATTGATCTGTGCTTAGTTACTTTACCGCTGCTATTGTTACAATTACTACAAAACTGCTATTGTTACTTTTGCCACTGTTACCGTTACTTCCATACTACTTTGCTACTAAATACTTTGCTACATATATTAAGTTATCTAGGTGTGGTTGAATTTACAACTCAGCTGCTAATACTTGAGAATATTCTTTGGCTCCCCTTGTGTCGAATCAGTAAATTTGGGTTGAATACTCTACCCTCGAAAACTGTTGCGATCCCCTATACTTTTGGGTTATCAAGACTATTTTCCGGCGCCGTTGCCGGGGAGCATAGCTCTATTCTTTGAGTCACTTGGGATTTATATCTGCTGGTCACTATGAGGAACTTGAAAGACGAGAAAACAAAAATTTATCCCTCAACTACGAGGGGAGGTAAGGAACTGTCATCTAGCTCTGCACTTGATTCACCTTCTGTTTTGAGTAAACTTACGACACCTAAACCTGCTTCTTCTATTAATTCTGATATGTCGCATGTTATAGATGATGCCACTTCTGCTATGCATGATACTTATGACGAAACTACTTCTATGCTTGATAATATTGTGCCACTAGGTGAATTTCTTGATGAACAACATGCTAGGGCTAGAGAGAATGAAATTATTGAAACTGATAATATTGATGACAGTGATGATGAAGATTATCCCCCTAGGTATGAGTTGCCTGCTATGCCTGAGGGTTATGTTATGGATGAAGAAAGTGCTAGAGATTTTCTTGCCTGCAATGATAGAAGTGATCTTAAGAAATTATTAGTTAAGCTGAAAGAAAAATCTCTGAATGCTAGAATGAAATATGATCCTGCTTATTCTACTTCACCTATCTTTGTTACTGATAAGGATTATGATTTCTCTGTTGATCCTTAGATAATTACTTTGGTTGAATCTGATCCTTTCTATGGCTATGAATCAGAAACTGTTGTTGCACATCTTACTAAATTAAATGATATAGCCACCCTATTCACTAATGATGAGAAAACTCGCTACTATTATATCCTTAAATTATTTCCGTTCTCATTAAAGGGTGATGCTAAGACATGGTTTAACTCTCTTGATCTTGGTTGTGTGCGTAGTCCCCAGGATATGATTTATTACTTCTATGCTAAATATTTCCCTGCTCATAAGAAACAAGTTGCTTTAAGGGAAATATATAATTTTGTGCAAATTGAAGAAGAGAGTCTCCCACAAGCTTGGTGGAGGCTTCTCCAATTACTTAATGCTTTGTCTGATCATCCCCTCAAGAAAAATGAAATACTTGATATCTTTTATAATGGACTAACCGATGCTTCCAGAGACCACCTGGATAGTTGTGTTGGTTGTGTTTTCAGGGAAAGAACTGTTGATGAAGCTGAAATTCTATTGAATAATATGTTGACAAATGAAAATAATTGGACACTTCCTGAACCAACTCCTAAGCCAACTCCAAAGAAAAGGGGTATTCTATTTCTCAGTCCTGAAGATATGCAAGAGGCAAAGAAATCTATGAGAGAAAAAGGTATAAAAGCTGAAGAGGTTAAGAATTTACCTCCTGTTGAAGAAATACATGGCCTTAACTTACCACCTATCAAAGAAATACATGGTCTTGATAACCCGGCACAGGTAGTAAAGGTAAATTCTCTCTATATATATATGATAAAGCTGAAATCCCGCCTACTAAGTTTTCTAGCCAATGCTTGGATGAGTTTGTAATTTTATGGTTAAGCAATAAGATTTCAATGCTTATTTTGGTAGACAATTAAAACGCGATTCTTATATGATTGAACACTTGAGTGATTATATGTCTAGAGTTAAAGGTGACCTTAAACTCATTAGTAAACATGCTTCTATGGTTACCACTCAAGTTGAACAAGTACTTAAAGCTCAGAATGATTTGCTCAATGAATTAAACAATAAGAATAAGGACTTTGCTGTTAGAGTTGCAACTAGAGGGAGTAGAGTGACTCATGAACCTTTGTATCCTGAGGGCCACCCTAAGAGAACTGAGCAGGATTCTCAGAGAAATAATGTTGATGCACCTAGTTCTTCTAAGAGGAAGAAAAAGAAAAATGATAGGACTTTGCATGCTTCTAGTGAACCTATTGTTGACAAACCTGAGAATCCGAATGATATTTCTATTTCTGATGCTGAAACACAATCTGGTAATGAACATGAACCTAGTGATAATGTTAATGATGATGTTCATGTTGATGCTCAACCTAGCAATGATAATGATGTAGAGATTGAAGCTGCTGTTGATCTTGATAACCCACAATCAAAGAATTAACATTATGATAAGAGAGACTTTGTTGCTAGGAAGCACGGTAAAGAAAGAGAACCATGGGTTCAGAAACCCATGCCTTTCCCTCCCAAACCATCCAATAAAAAGGATGATGAGGATTTTGAGCGCTTTGCTGAAATGATTAGACCTATCTTTTTGCGTATGCGTTTAACTGATATGCTCAAAATGAATCCTTATGCTAAGTACATGAAAGAAATTGTTACTAATAAAAGAAAGATACCGGAAGCTAAAATTTCCACCATGCTTGCTAATTACACTTTTAAGGGTGGAATACCTAAGAAACTAGGAGATCCTGGAGTACCCACTATACCATGCTCCAATAAAAAACTGTGTTAAAACTACTTTATGTGATCTTGGAGACGGTGTCAGTGTTATGCCTCTCTCTTATATCATAGACTCGATTTGAATAAGCTGACACCTACTGAAATATCTTTACAAATGGCTAATAAATCAATTGCTGTACCTGTCGGTATTTGTGAGGATGTGCCTATTTTTGTTGCAAACGTTACTATCTTAACAGACGTTGTTATTCTTGATATCCCCGAGGACGATAGCATGTCTATTATTCTTGGTAGACCCTTTTTGAATACTGCAGGGGCTGTTATTGATTGCAACAAAGGCAATGTCACTTTTCATGTTAATGGCAATGAGCATACGGTACACTTTCCGAGGAAACAACCTCAAGTTCACAGTATAAACTCTATTGGAAAATTCCATCGATTATTTTTGGAGGTTTTGAATTTCCTCTTCCTACTGTCAAGAAGAGATATGATATTCTTATTATTGGGGACGTGCATATCCCCGTTGAGGTAACTTAGTGCTACTCGAAAATTCTCTGGTTTCATGCAATTCGGAATGAGTTTGTTAACAAGACCTGATCAACCTTGTAAGCGGATTCCTTTTGATGAGCATGAGATGGATGAAGTTAGAAAGCACAACTCTTTGTACCCTCCTTTTACTTTCCGTTATTTAGATTAAATAAAGCAAAAATATTATTTTTTGTCTGCTTTTTGAATTATCCATGTAATAAAAAAATCTCGAAAAAAAGTTCTCCAAATGCCCTGAAATTTAAATATTATTTTTTTCTGGAATATTTAAGAATATCTGGCACTGAGAACACATCAGGGCGAGAAAGCACCTAGCCACGAGGGTCTAGGGCACGCCCCCTTCCTCGTGGGCCCCTGGTGGCCCTCCTCCACTTATTCCAGCACCCACACACTTCTTCTTCCTCCCAAAAAATCACCAGCCAGCTCAAGCACAAGTTCTAGCTCATCTTGCTGCCATTTTCGATCTCCTTGCTCAAAGCTCCACTCACAAAACTGCTTTGGGGGATTGTTCTTTGGTATGTGACTCCTCCAATGGTCCTATTAGTTTTTGTTCTAGTGCTTTATTTATTGCAAATTTTTGCTGCTTAGGTGACCCTGTTCTTGAGCTTGCATGCCAAATTTATTTGGTCCCAAGTAGTTCTAATGCATGATATAGTCTCTAGGCACTTGTGGGAGTAGTTGCTATCAATTTTGTTGAGCTTGGTTCACTTTTATTTGAAGTTACTAATTTTCAGAAAAATGATGAAGAGATTTTTTGAGGGGCTCTTTGAGCCGAAGCTCAAAGGATAAGCAAAGTAAAGAAGATAAGAGGCCCAAATATATTCTCCCTCGTACCGCGGAGGTTCGGTCGTGTGAATGGCCTTGTGATGAGTTCTTGAGAGCAGCCGGGATTTATGATGATTTTTATGAGTTGGCTGAGAATGCAGGCCTCACCAACTTCCTCCGCGACCAACGCGAACAGTATCTCCTACTCACTAATATCTTTGTGCAAAATTTTCATTTCCATGCTAAGAGGTCACCACCTTCGGTGGATTTTTATTTATATGATGAGTATAAGGAGATGACCCTCTATGATTTTTTGTGCGGTTTGCAAGTTGCCCTTTACGGGCAGCATAGAGGAACCACATCATAATGATGTGGAGGGGTTTATTGATACAATTGCTATAGGGGAAACAAGGAAGGTTTCCGATGCAAGAATTACTAGCATACACTTTCCTGTTTTATGTTACTTTGCAATATTTGCTAGTAGATGCTTAATTGGTCGCGGAAACTGTGGCAACCTTAGTGCCCCTGATATTGTTATTTTGTGTCATGCCTTGTTCCGTGATGACACATTTAGTATGGGCACTACTATTGCAAAGCGGTTAAATATTAACCGTATGAAGGGCCCCATCTCGGGAGGTATCTTCGCCTCGCGCCTCACTGCACATTTTAACATACCTATTAGACATTATGAGAAAGAAGAAAAGTTGTTGCCTCCTGTTTTTCTAGACTATAAGAGTATGGTAGCACATGATTTTATTGTTAAGAACAAGAAAAAGGAGCTTAACTATAGACTGATATTTGATAAGAATTATTTTAAGACTATTACTTTGCCTGATCCTTCCTTGTTTGACTTATCTGCAGGTAAGTACCTTGTTCCGCCGAAGGCCATTCACGCCTACCAGAACCAGCTACCAGCTCCGGAACCTGAACCGGAGCCATCCCTCGACTCACATCGTCGGTCTGTTTATCAGTGGGATCCGGAGGAAATTGCCAACCAGTGGCACCCTGAGGATGCACCTCAGTACGACCCCAACTACAACTTTGATCCATGGGCATAGACCAACTTAGGCCAAAATCCTAAGCTTCGGAAGTACATATTTCTCACCGACATTATATTTATGTTCACACACTCATGCTAGTTGTCGGTGCTCATACTTTTTCATTGTACTATCCATGCTAGTTTAGTTTCCTTTTTATGCTTTCTTCTCGTGTGTTTGAAAAACCTTAAGAAAAACCAAATAAAATTAGGTGTAGCTTTTAGCTAATTTACTTTCCATGCTGTAGTAGTAGTAATTAAAAGAAAACCCAAAAAGATTTCTTGTTCTTCTTTTGCTTGTTGGGAGCTTTCACGTGTAAATAGTTTTATTTATTTTCTTTTCCTTGGGGTCAAGAGGGGAAGACCATTATGAAAATGTTGAAGTGCCTCTTATATGCATTATTGTTGATTTAACCAAGAGCCCATATTGCATTGTCTTCTCCTGTCTATTGAATGCTTACAGATTCCAGCTTAGTCCAATGCACATGCACTATTATTATTATTCACACCGTCCAGTCATGCAAGTGAAAGGCAATAATGACGATATATGATGGACTGATTTAGATGAGAGAAGCTGGTATGAACTCGACCTCTCTTATTTTTGTAAATATGATTAGTTCATCGCTCCTGATTCAGCCTATTATGAATAAACATGTTTGTAATAACAATTAGAGATTATAGTTTCTTATGCCATGCTTAATTAGCTAGGAGTTTATAATGGTTTACTTTGCGTGCCAACATGCTATTAAAATGGTTGTGATGTGGTATGATAGGGTGGTATCCTCCTTTAAATGATTCAAGTGGCTTGACTTGGCACATGTTCACATATGTAGTTGAAACAAAATCAACATAGCCTCCATGATATTTATGTTCATGGTGGATTATATCCTACTCATGCTTGCACTCGGTGTTGATTAATTTTAATGCATGTTCATGACTATTGTCGCTCTCTAGTTGGTCACTCCCCAGTCCTTTTGTAGCCTTCACTTGTACTAAGCGGGAACACTGCTTGTGCATCCACTTCCATAAACCCCAAAGTTATCCCATATGAGTTCACCATACCTTCCTATATGCGGTATCTACCTACCGTTCCAAGTAAATTTGTATGTGCCAAACTCTAAACCTTCAAATGAAATTATGTTTTGTATGCTCGAATAGCTCATGTATAACCTAGGGTTGTATGTATCTTCCATGCTAGGCGGGTTATTCTCTAGAGGAGTGGACTCCGCTCCTCATTCACGAGAAAATGGCTGGTCACCGGGATGCCCAGTCCCATGCTTTATGCAAATCAAATCAAAATAATTGCAAACAAAACTCCCCCAGGGTTGTTGCTAGTTGGAGGCACTCATTGTTTCAAGCAAGCCATGGATTGATGCTTGTTGGTGGAGGGGGAGTATAAACTTTACCATTCTGCTTGGGAACCGCCTATAATGTGTGTAGCATGGAAGATATCGAGATCTCTTGGTTGTTATGTTGACTATGAAAGTATACCACTCAAAATATTATTTATCTCTATTTCAAAACCGAGCTCTGGCACCTCTACAAATCCCTGCTTCCCTCTACGAAGGGCCTATCTATTTACTTTTATGTTGAGTCATCACCCTCTTATTAAAAAGCACCAGTTGGAGAGCACCGCTATCATTTGTATCCATTACTATTAGTTTATATTGGGTATGACTATGATTGGATCTCTTTTACCATGAATTACAATGTCTAGTCAGTCCTTGATCTTTAAAGGTCCTCTGCATTTATGTTTTGCGGTCTCAGAAAGGGCTAGCGAGATACCATCTTGTTATATTATATCATGATTATTTTGAGAAAGTATTGCCATCCGAGATTTATTATTATTGCTCGCTAGTTGATTATGCCATTGATATGAGTAAACATGAGACCTAAGGGTTATTGTGGATATGGTTAGTCATAATCTTTGTTGAAAACTTGAATGCTGGCTTTACATATTTACAACAACAAGAGCAAACAGAGTTTGTAAAAGTTTTTCTTTACCACTTTCAGTTTGTCAACTGAATTGCTTGAAGACAAGCAAAGTTTAAGCTTGGGGGAGTTGATACGTCTCCATAGTATCTACTTTTCCGAACACTTTTGCCCTTGTTTAGGACTCTAACTTGCATGATTTGAATGAAACTAACCTGGACTGACGTTGTTTTCAGCAGAATTGCCATGGTGTTATTTTTGTGCAGAAACAAAAGTTCTCGGAATGACCTGAAAATCAACAGAGAATTATTTCGGAATATATAAAAAATACTAGCGAAAGAATCAAGGCTAGGGGGCCCACACCCTGTCCACGAGGGTGGGAGGCGTGCCTGCCCCCCTGGGCGCGCCCCCCTGCCTCGTGGGCCCCCTGGTGCTCCACCGACCACAACTCCAACTCCATATATTCGTGTTTGGGGAGAAAAAAATCAAAGAGAAGGATTCATCGCATTTTACGATACAGAGCCGCCGCCAAGCCCTAAACTCTCTCGAGAGGGCTGATCTGGAGTCCGTTCGGGGCTCCGGAGAGGGGAATCCGTCGGCGTCGTCATCATCAACCATCCTAAGTCACCAATTTCATGATGCTCACCGCCGTGCGTGAGTAATTCCATCATAGGCTTGCTGCACGGTGATGGGTTGGATGAGATTTATCATGTAATCGAGTTAGTTTTGTTAGGGTTTGATCCCTAGTATCCACTATGTTCTGAGATTGATGTTGCTATGACTTTGCTATGCTTAATTCTTGTCACTAGGGCCCGAGTCCCATGAACTCAGATCTGAACCCTTTATGTTTTCATCAATATATTTGTGTTCTTGATCCAATATTGCAAGTTATAGTCACCTACTATGTGTTATGATCCGGCAACCCCGAAGTGACAATAATCGGGACCACTCCCGGTGATGACCGTAGTTTGAGGAGTTCGTGTATTCACTATGTGTTAATGCTTTGGTCCGGTACTCTATTAAAAGGAGGCCTTAATATCCCTTAGTTTCCAATAGGACCCCAATGCCACGGGAGGGTAGGACAAAAGCTGGCATGCAAGTTCTTTTCCATAAGCATGTATCACTATATTCAGAATACACGCCTACATTACATTGATGAACTGGAGCTAGTTCTGTGTCACCCTATGTTATAACTGTTGCATGAATGATCACATCCGGTATAATTATCCATCACCGATCCAATGCCTACGATCTTTTCACATATTGATCTTTGCTTAGTTACATTACCGCTGCTACTATTACAATTACTACAAAACTGGTATTGTTACTTTTGCCACTGTTATCTTTACTTCCTTACTGCTTTGCTACTAAATACTTTGCTGCAGATATTAAGTTATCCAGGTGTGGTTGAATTGACAACTCAGCTGCTAATACTTGAGAATATTCTTTGGCTCCCCTTGTGTCGAATCAATAAATTTGGGTTGAATACTCTACCATCAAAAACTGTTGTGATCCCCTATACTTGTGTGTTATCACCTACTGACCCAGATTTGGAGTTCTCCAGGAGCATTTGCGGACCTGCCCTGGAGTATTGCTGATGCGGCGGAGTTCTTCCGAGGCGAAGATGGGAGCTCGACAGAAAAGCTATTCTGGTCGCAGTACCTTGCGCCAGAGCATCCCATGCCCCTCGGCTATCAGTTGAAGTAGTTGACCGAACTGCATAGGCTAGCCGGATTGGCCATGAGGGATTTTATAATCTGTCTTTGGCCCGCCGAGCCCATGCCCAGTAGCTAGTTCAGGCTCGTGAAGTGGTTGGTCTATGCCTGCCCCCAGCTTGATGCCGTAAAGCGGTCGGTCTACATCGAAGGTGCAAGGATGGCCTTCGACCGTGTCAAGTTGCAGTGGGCGAAGATGAACGCCGTCAAGCTTGCAACCGAGGGACCGCCCGCCGGCAAGGAACACCGCACTCTGGAGCGGTATTTTGACAACATCCTCGAAGGATCACGTATTGTAGAGGGCCAATGCTCGAAGGACATTATTTTTGAATGAATGTATCCTTCTTGTCCAACCTTTGTATTATGAAACAAGGCTTATGTATAATATGTTGCTTGTTTTACGTCAAATTCTTTTCCTCCTGTGCAGCCATTTACGGTATCTGAGAGTTGGCCAGGCTTCGACTTCGGCCCCCACGTAGTTTGTACGGGGGTGTTCGGAATAGCACCTAAACACACTTGACCCAACGGCTTGGTCCTTGAAGGAGGTGTTAGTGCGGCGAACCAAGCAATCGGACTATGTGGCTTTATCGCTCTCACTTAGCCATAGGAGTTTGACAATGAGGTTGTAGGCGCAGCCCATGGTATTATTCAACTATCCGATATTGGGTGTTGTAGATGCCTAACCGAGTGAAGACCGGTCCCTCACGCAATGCGGACAAAATCGCAAAAGATTTGTAATTGGTCTCCGAATAGCTGACCAGCTCTCGTCGTACCATGACAGTCAGCTTTCGGCTTTCTCTACTGAGGTGTTTATCTGGATGAACCAGAAACACAATCGCAGTAGTTCTCCCTTTACTGCCTCAGTCAAACAAGCGGAACGTAAGGTAGTAACCACAGGAGTCGAGCAACCCAACTATATATTTGAAGAAATGTACATGGCCAAATGGAGGCCCTGGTGATTTAAGTCGAGCCGAGGTGTACATGACAACTGGACGAAGAAGAGGGGATACAGATTAAGAAATAAGCCAGTACCGAATAGGTTGGGCGAGAAACTATTTCCATTATAGTCTGATTGATATGTCAAAACGTATTTTTACAAACAATGTGATAAGCATCAAGGCTATTTTACATGCCGAGCGCAAGGGAAAGCTGTGTATGGGTCCTAAGGAAGCAATCGGTGATCTTTAAAGATCCTTTAGATACTTTGCCAGATGTCGATGCTGCTTTTCTCCTTGGTGTATTGTCCTTCGAAAGGATTCAATGATCGGGTTTTTATGAGGGGCTTAAAAAAAGGGCCCTTGGTACCGTTGAAAGGTGATGTGGGTTGTAAGGAACCTGGAAAAAATAAAAATAAGAGAAAACAAATATGAGGGTGCAGATAGGGTCGAGCCATATTCTGGACTTTATCTTTACTATGCCTCCATCTTTGCCCATGGTATTGTTAGCGCGTAGTGATGTACGCGTGGTACATGTGCCGCAATTTGGTTGGAGCTGAGACGGAGGCCGAATTGCTAGTCGAGCTTCTCATGAGCTGGATTGTCGTGCTGCGGGGTAGTCCGGACTCGTTTGATAGTGTCCGAGGGCTTGACTGCCGATGCGTTTTTTGGCATGATAAGGCCGCTCTGTGCTTCTGCTGCCAGGGTCGCGGTGTGCTCCTTAGTGCGGAGGGAGCGTTCCGTGTTTCCATTGACTATTATAACACCGCGGGGCCCGGGCATCTTGAGTTTAAGATAGGCATAATATGGGACCGCGCTAAAGCGAGCGAACACAGTTCGTCCGAGCAGCGCATGGTAGCCACTACGGAAAGGGACGATGTCGAAGATCAAGTCTTCCCTTTGGAAGTTGTCCGACGAACCGAAGACAACTTCTAGTGTGATTGAGCCCGTGCAGCGGGCCTCTACACCAGGTATTACTCCCTTAAAGGTGGTTTTTGTGGGCTTGATTCTTGAAGGATCAATACCCATTTTGCGGATTGTGTCCTGATAGAGCAGGTTAAAGCTACTATCGCCGTCCATGAGGACTCGAGTGAGGTGGAATCCATCAATAATTGGGTCGAGGACTAGCGCGGCCGAGCCGCCATGACAGATACTGGTCGGATGGTCTCTGCGATCAAAAGTGATCGGACAGGATGACCATGGGTTGAATTTTTGGGCGACTGGCTCGATCGTGTAGACGTCCCTTAACGCGCGCTTGCGCTCCCGCTTGGGGATGTGAGTAACGTATATCATATTCACCGTTTTGACCTTGGGGGGGGGGGATTTCTTCTGTCCCCTTGTGTTCGGTGGGCGAGGCTCCTCATCGCCATCCTTGCTAGGTGACCCTTTCTCCTTGTGTTCGGCATTCAACTTGCCGGCCTGTTTGAAGACCCAACAACTTCTGTTGGTATGGTTGGCAGGCTTGTCAGGAGTGTCGTGGATCTGGCAAGGTCGATCAAGTATTCGGTCCAGGCTTGATGAACCGTCTTTGTTTCTTTTGAATGGCTTCTTCCGTTGACCGGATTTGGAGCCACTGAATACGGCATTAACCGTCGTATCCTCTGTATTATCATTGTTGCTTCGACGCTTATGTTTGTTGCGTCGGGGCCTGCTGTTGTCGTTTCTGGCTTCAAAAGTGCCGGGGTCGCTGGTACTATTGCTGCTACGGGCTAGCCAGCTATCTTTGCCCGCGCAAAAGCGGGTCATTAGTGTTGTAAGGGCTGACATGGACTTTGGCTTTTCTTGGCCGAGGTGTCGGGCGAGCCATTCGTCGCGGATGCTGTGTTTAAAGGACACTAGGGCTTCGGAGTCCGGACAGTCGACAATCTGGTTCTTTTTAATTAGGAACCTGGTCCAGAATTTCCTGGCCGACTCTCCGGACTGCTGGACTATAGCGTGCCTTGGAAGTTGTCTCTAAAGGCGTTTTCGAAGTCTTCCCAGCTTCCAATAGAGTTTTCGGGGAGGCTATTTAGCCAGTGCCGAGCTGGTCCCTTAAGTTTTAGGGGGAGGTATTTGATGGTGTGTAGATCATCACCGCGGGCCATGTGAATGTGGAGAAGAAAATCCTTGATCCATACTATGGGATCTGTTGTGCCATCGTATGATTCGATGTTCACGGGTTTAAACCCTTCTGGGAACTGGTGTTCCATTAGCTCATCGGTGAAGCATAGGGGGTGCGCGGCGCCTCTGTATCGGGCGACATCACGAGTAGTTCGGATGAAGGTTGTATACAGTTTTCGGCTCGTGCAAGGTTGTGCCTGTCCCGCCAGGTCTGATGGTCGTCCCCTACGTTGGGGCATGCCCCCTCGGTCCATGGATTGATCTTGTCAAACCGACTCTATTGTCCAGGTCCTTGCGTAAGTCATAGGTATAGCCTGGGGCCGTTACCTCCCTGCCTCTACAGCGGGGTGGCGCGGGCTAGTGTTCAACGTGAGTAGCCGGTCTGTCCCGTCCATGCAGTGGTCGGTCGGGCTTGTCAGCAGTTTTATGCTTTGATGGTATGGGTTCAAGGGCCTCGTCATCGAATTGGGGTAGTAGTCTGCGTTTCGGGTAACTCTTAGTTGGGCGCTCGAGGTGGTATTCCTCGGCAGCCAGGACATTGGTCCATCTGTCATTAAGCAGATCCTGATTAGCTCAAAGTTGTTGTTGTATCTTTTTCAGGATTCTTGCAGTGGCGATTAGCTGGAATTTAAAGCGCTCTTGTTTAAGGGGTTCCTCCGGCACAATAAAATCTTCGTCACCGAGGCTCACATCCTCTTTTGATATCGGCAGGTAATTGCTGTCCTCCGAGCCCTCATTCTCGACAGGGTCCTCGGGTTGTACCTGCCCATCCTCCCGATCATCTTGTTCGGATGTTGGCTCTACAGGGGCTTCGGGGTCTTCGGCATTCTCTGGAGTGTTATCGTCACCGGTGCCATTATTGTTGTCTTTGTCGCGGCGCGATTTTGAGCGGCGCCGCTGAAGTCGACGCTTTGGAGGGGCTTCGGCAGGCTTGTCCTCATCCGGATCCTTCTTGTCGTCGTTGTCCTCCTTGGGTGTGTCCACCATGTACACATCGTATGTGGAAGTGACCGTCCATCATCCAGTAAATGGAGGGTCTTGGCCTTGTTCGTCTCCGGCATCATCATCCATACAGTCGATGTCTTCAGAGGCGTAGTCCAGCATGTCAGTTAAGTCTTCGACAGTGGCTATGAAGTGGGTGGTGGGTGGGGCGTAAAATTCCCCGCTCTCAGCTCCTAGTCCGGGCTGGGTATGATTCGGAAGCGAGCCTTCCGTAATGGCGAGTGATCGCGTCAAGTCCAGAGCCTCGTTCAGAAGCGAGGCTTGGGCAGAGAAACGAGAGTTCGTGGGGATGTCCGGGGTCGGAGCCTCCTAGTCGTGCCCACCTAACACGGACCCCTAGAGTTCGGACGTGGAGTCCGGCGGAGTGTCCGGTGCTTGGGCACCAAGGGGTGTTTGGTTCGTCTTTGGGTTTGCCGATGACGCCGTCCCCTCCAGATCTCCGGTAGCAAATTCCATAATTGCAGAGAGTGCGACGGGCTCTAAACTCCCTTCTTTGGACCTGACAGCCCATTCTGGATCTAAGGCCAGAGCAGCGATTGGGGCCGCGAACCCCTTGAAGATCAAGTCTCTTTTGGCGTTCTAGGAACGGGGGTCCCCAGACTTGTCTGCCTGCAGCCCATGGCGTGTCTCCTCCAGTGGCCTGGTACGGCCCATCTTCACCAGCAAACACTCAAGACCCTCACAAGGGGCTGAGCCTCACGAGGCGGACGACACAAGACCTCCTCAGGGGCGGCCTCACTAGGCCGGCTCATGAGGAGCGGAGAGATTAAGGCGGGGGCACCTCATGAGGTTCCCATGACATGAGTCGTGATGACCAAGGCCAGGCGGCCGCCAGCGGGCGCAGAGTACCCGTTGCCTCCTTGGTGCTAAAGGGGCAAGCGCAGGCAAGGAGTCTCAAGGCATCAGGCAAAGGTTTCCATATCGGTGCAATGAGACCAAGACCAGCAGGACGGAGGTCATCGTGGAGCCCACGACGGCGTCACCACTAGAGCCTTTGGCAGTCGAAGACCACCTTTTGTCAGGATACCTTGTACTAGTTGTCCCCCTTCAAATTGGCCGTTGTTGGATCCCTTCCCGCCTAATATCTGGGAAGAGGACCAGGGCCTCTATAAATAGGACTAGCCACCACCTTAGAAGGAGAGGGATGATTCAGATCACCCTTGACCACTCAAGCTCACCGAGCTCAAGAACACCTCTCCTCGGGAGGATGTTCTTCCCTTGTACTTGTTCATCCTCAGCCTACAAGGCAATCCACCACACCACACTGGACTAGGGTATTACACCACATCGGTGGCCCGAACCAGTATGACCTCTTGTGTCCCTTGTTCTTCGGGTTCGACGAGCTAAGCTTTGAGATTGTGGTGAGAGCATGAGCTAGGGGGGAGAGATCTTCGTGTGCACCCCAGAGATTGAACCTCAAGGGTTTTGCCGGAACCCGTGATCCAACATTTGGCACGCTAGGTAGGGATGCGCTGAAGCTTTCCTCCCATTGATCCAAGCTCCGCCGCGTCCATGGCAGACGCGCGCCGAGCCCGCGCCGAGCGTCGGGCCGCCCTCGCCGCCCGTGTCGCTTAGACAGCCCCAGTCGGCGGGCCTCCCCGTCGTTCTCCGTCACCCGCCGCCAAGGACACCACTGGCCCGGCAAGAAATGAGCAGCAAGCGTCCTCGTTGCACCCTCTGTGCGGCGGGACGGCCACATCGCCACACTATCGCTGACTCCGGCCGGCTCATCATCCCACACTTGTCGCGCGCCCGCGGATGCGCAGGCCGCGCTGCTCATGGCACGCGGGCTCCTATGCTACCGCCTGGTCAACGACCTCTACGAGGACTGGTTGGACCACATCGCCGAGCTCGCCAGCGCCGCTTGGGGCTCTCCCGCACCGCCTCTCTCGCTGCCTCGCCCTCCGCCAGCTGCAGGTGATGTATCTCACGGAGCGCCTCGCCACCTCTGCACCAAGACGACACCTTGGCACCAAGACGCGCGGCCCCACGGCACGACCCACCGCGTCGGGCGCCCGCGCATGAGGAAGGAAGCTGTCATGAGGTTCCCCGACCAAGAGAAAACGCTCCCGCGCTCCCAGCGCCACCGTGTCAAGACCGCGTGCCACCTGCAGCTGTGGTACGCGGGCACTAAGACCAAGCTCCCCCTCTGCGGCGGGCCCCGGTGGCCACGGCGGGCTGTCGTGCCTTCACCTCGGAACTTCGTAGCGTCGTTTGGTCAGGCAAGTTCAAGCCGGACCTGCCTCCGGCTATGACCACACCCCCGACCCTGCGGAGTTCCTGTAGCTCTACGAGCTGAGCATCGAGGCGGCCAACGACGACGAGAAAGTCATGGCGAACTGGTTTCCCATGGCTCTCAAAGATGGTGCTCGCTCTCGGTTCCTGAACCTGCCCCCAGGTTCGATCTCCTCCTGGGGCGAGATGTGCGACCGCTTCGTCGCCAACTTCCAGGGCACTCGCGACCGCCCACCGGCCGCGAGTGACCTGCCGCATCAAGCAGGAGTGAGGGAGACCCTGCAAAAGTATATCCAGCGCTTCAACAACGTTCGCCTCAAGATCCCCAAGGTGACAGACGAGGCCATCATTTCGGCGTTCTCTGATGGTGTCCATGATGTCAAGATGAAGGAGGAGCTCGCCATCCATGAGGAGTTGTGCACAGCTCTGGAGATGTTCAACATGGCAACCAAGTGTGCAAGAGCTGAGGAGGGGTGCCTTTCCCTCCTCGAGCTCCCTAATGTCGACCCAGAGGAGAAGAAAGCAAAGGCCAAGGACGTGAAGCGCAAGGGGTTAGCCATGCTCGCGACGGAGCCAGACACCAAGCGCGGACGAGACCACCCCGAGTTGTCCAAGAGCAGCCATCCGTTCTGCGCCTTCCACAACGTACAAGCTACCTCTTGAGCATGCGTTGGTTTTCCCTTGAAGAGGAAAGGGTGATGCAGCTAAGTAGCGTAAGTATTTCCCTCAGTTTTTGAGAACCAAGGTATTAATCCAGTAGGAGACTACACGCAAATCCCTAGTACCTGCACAAACAATCAAGAACCTTGCAACCAATGCGATAAAGGGGTTGTCAATCCCTTCACGGCCACTTGCAAAAGTGAGATCTGATAAAGATAATAAAATAAATATTTTTGGTATTTTTGTTGTATAGGTTGAAAAGTAAAGATTGCAAAATAAACAGCGACAGAAATAGCACATTGGCGGGAGATTAATATGATGGAAAATAGACCCGGGGGCCATAGGTTTCACTAGTGGCTTCTCTCAAGATAGCATATTTTACGGTGGGTGAACAAATTACTGTCGAGCAATTGATAGAAAAGCGCATATTTATGAGAATATCTAGGCATGATCATGTATATAGGCATCACGCCTGTGACAAGTAGACCGAAACGATTCTGCATCTACTACTATTACTCCACACATCGACCGCTATCTAGCATGCATCTAGAGTATTAAGTTCATAAGAACAGAGTAATGCATTAGGCAAGATGACATGATGTAGAGGGATAAACTCAAGCAATATGATATAAACCCCATCTTTTTATCCTTGATGGCAACAATACTATATGTGCCTTGATGCCGCTGCTATCACTAGGAAAGGACACCGCAAGATTGAACCCAAAGCTAAGCACTTCTCCCATTGCAAGAAAGATCAATCTAGTAGGCCAAACCAAATTGATAATTTGAAGAGACTTGCAAAGATAACCAATGATACATAAAAGAATTCAGAGGAGATTCAAATATTGTTCATAGATAATCTTGATCATAAACCCAAAATTCATCAGATCTCAACAAACACACCGCAAAAAGTATTACATCGAATAGATCTCCAAGAAGATCGAGGAGAACTTTGTATTGAGATCCAAAGAGAGAGAAGAAGCCATCTAGATAATAACTATGGACCCGAAGGTCTATGGTAAACTACTCACACATCATCGGAGAGGCCATGGTGTTGATGTAGAAGCCCTCCATGATCGATTCCCCCTCCGGAGGAGCGCTAGAAAAGGCCCCAAGATGGGATCTCACGGGTACAGAAGGTTGCGGCGGTGGAAAAAGTGTTTCGTGGCTCCCCCCCCCCCCCCCCCGATGTTTTCTGGGTATAAGTATATATAGGCGAAATAAGTAGGTCGGTGGAGCTGCGAGGGGTCCACGAGGGTGGGGGCACGCCTGTCCCCCCTGGGCGCGCCCTCCTACCTCGTGGCCACCTCATGGCTTCCTTGACGTCCACTCCAAGTCTCCCGGATTGCATTTGTTCCAAAAATGATCCTTACGAAGGTTTCATTCCATTTGGACTCTGTTTGATATTCCTTTTCTGTGAAACACTAAAATAGGCAAAAAAACAGCAATTTGCACTAGGCCTTCGGTTAATAGGTTAGTCCCAAAAATAATATAAAAAGGTATATTAAAGCCATTAAACATCCAAAACATATAATATAATAGCATGGAACAATCAAAAATTATAGATACGTGATACGTCTCTGTCGGATTTCGGGTTCTGGCAGACCCTTGAGGTTCGAACACTGGGGTGCACGTGGAGATCTCTCCCCTACCAATCTATGTCCGATCCTCTCGTGCGAACTAAGATGAAAATGATGAACAACACAAGAGACACGAGGTTTATACTGGTTCGGGCCACCGTTGTGGTGTAATACCCTACTCCAGTGTGTGGTGTGGTGGATTGCCTCTGGGGCTGATGATGAACAGTACAAGGGAAGAACAGCCTCGCAAGGGGTGTTCTTGAGATGGTGCGGTGTGTTCTACTTAGTCTCTACTGGGTTTCTCACTGTGCTCTCTTCCCTCCCCTCTCTACTCTGTGGTGGCTGGCTCTATTTATAGAGGCCCTAGGCCTCTCCCCAAAATAATGAGCGGGAAGGGCGCCAACAATTGGCCATTTTGAAGGGGAACATCTAGTACAAGTTATCCTGACCAAAGGTGGTCTTCGGCTGCCAAAAGCACTGGTGATGATGCCGTCTTGGGCTCCACGGTGACCTCCATCCAGCCGTCCGGCTGGTCTTGGTCTTGTTGCACTAGAATGGTAACCTTTGCCTGATACCTTGGTCTGTGCTTGCCCCCTTTGCACCAAAGGGGAAACAAGGACTCCGCGCAGGCCGGCGCCCACCTAGCGCCAGCCTGGCCTTGATCGTCATGGCTTGCATCACGGGGTCCTTGCGAGGTACCCTTGCATTGATCTCTCCGCCTCCTCGCGAGCCTGCCTGATGAGGCCGCTCTTGAGGAAGCTTCCTATCGTCCGCCCCGCGAGGCTTGGCCCCTCGCGAGGGTCTTGAGCTTGAGCTGATGAGGATGGGCCGCGCTGGGCCCCCACTTGAGCCACGCCGCAGGCCGCAGGCAGGCAAGTCTGGGGACCCCCGTTCCCAGAACGCCGACAGTAGCCCCCGGGCCCAAGGCGTGCACGGGCTTGGCTTAGCAGAGAAGCGAAGGGGCAAGCGCGAAGCGCCATGGGCCCTAATAGCCTGCGGCCTTGGGCGTCGCGTGGCGGTTGATTGGACATGGGCGTCTGCACTTCCCACGACACCTCAGCAACTGCACGACTTGACAAGTCCCTACATGCAGAGATATGGGTCATGATTACCTGCGATCGTGGTGCTCGGCGGTTGGCCTTCTCCGGCTATAAGAACGGGGCCGTGTGAGCTCCGCCAGTTCACCCCATTCTACTACTCCCTTCTTCTTCTTCCTCATCCTTGCTTCCTCTTGCGCCAATGGTACCGATCCGCCGGTTTTCGGCTGAGGAGAAGGGAAAGGCCCCCAGAGAGGGTCCTGACCCCCTCCCGCCAAAGAAGCGGCCAATCCTCTGTCACCGGGACAAAGGCACCTAGCAGGAGGTGTCGAGGCCGTGGTACGAACGGCCGCCGCCTGGGTTTCCGCTGCCCTTGTACGCCCGCGTCGTCGGCCCCAGGGGGGGCGCCGAGCAACACCGACAGTGTCGCCGCCGATGCCGGCGAGTCATAGTGGTGCGCGTCGTCCTCCCTAGAGTCGACGCAGAGCGCTCCTCTCGCGAGCTCGTGCTCCATGCCGCTATGCCTCCAATTTCGTGGATCCGCCTTCCTCCCTCCTTCGCCTTCGAGATGCCGCCGAGCGGGGCCCTGGAGCTCTGGTTGCAGCACGTCGACTGTGGCACCCCTGCAACCGGAGCGAAGGTCACGGTCATCGCTCCGAGCAAGGTCTTCATGACCCGGGGCTGGGGTGAGATTGCCCGGGTCTGTCATGCGGACGGCGCCCTGGTGATCCATCTTGAATACGACGGCGCCTCCCTGATGTTCTTCAAGGTCTTTGATGTGGAAGGACGCCGGCTGGAATGTTGCCCTAAGGGAAGCGGTAGGGTGACGAACTGGCAAGGACCAGCCCCGCCCGTTGGTCCTCCTGCAGCCCCTCAGGTAGCAGCGGAGGGACTGAGGGCTTCAGCGGCTCCCCCGAACTCCTGGCGACCCTGGAGACGAGCGACGACAGCTACGAGCCTCCGAGCTCGCGCCGTGCTCGGAGTGGGGCAGCTGCATCGGGCCGCAGACGCCACTTATCTGGATGGGATTGGCGCCGGCACTGGGCAGCCCACTATTGATGATGGCGTCGCTTGAGGAGGTGCTAGCAAGTAGCGTTCCTTAGGGTTAGCACCTTTTGTTCCCTGCGAGGAATTAGAGCAACACCCCGCGGGGGTATGTAAGGCGTCTGCCGTGCCTTTTATAAATATTATATCCTTAATATGAATTGGCGTGAGGTGTCCGTTCTGTTCCGGCTAAGCTCCCCCTATCTATCCTCATGAGGACTTGGCGCTCTATGCTGACAGGTCCCAGTCCCCAAGCAAGCTTCAGCCGTCGCTGGTATGCCAGGTCGCAATGCCGTGGTCAAGGCCAGGAGGTGAGCGGCCCGAGGTCCGGTAAGAGCCCCTGAGTCGCGATGCTCGGGAGGTCCCCTTTAGCGCTCAAGCAATCCTTGTTGGGCGAGAAAGGAAGGTAGCGTCGCCATGACAGAGTTGCACAGGGCGGGGATTTAGCGCTGCGTTGGTCTAGCTCTTGTGAAGGCGCGACTTATCTTGTGCGTCTGATGTAGTTCCTCGGAGAGGCGCCCGACCCGAGAGGTGGTGGCCGAGGTACTGCTGGGTTAGGCCCTCGCAAGCTTCTTCCCACTCCCCCGCACTTCCCTTAACGCTCTACGTCCTCAGGTCCCGGCCCTCGAGCGAGCTCAGCCGCCGCTGGTATGACAGGTCGCGATGCCGTGGGTCAAGGCCAGGGGGTGATGGCTGGAGAGCCAGTAGGAGCCCATGAGTCGCGATGCTCAGGTACCCCCCCCCCTTTTAACGTGCAAGCGGTCCATGCCGAAGAGGGGGAGAGAGAGCTCACGATGTCCCCAACGTTGCTCCTGGAGTAGGTCCTGCACACCAATCATGAGGAGAAACAAGGCTTGTCGTTACGGTCACCGGCCAACCTATGGTCACTCCGAGGGAGCGGTCAGGGCACTGAGGGCCTGGTGAGGTGGCGCCGTGCGGGGCTGCCGTGGCCAAAGCTCGACCACTCAGGTTTATCAACGCTGCAGGGACGGACCCGTGCGCACACGCCGTGCCAGAGCGAGCGGCTCTTCAGATAGGCGTCGATCGAGCAGGTGATTAGGTCAGGTATGTTAAGCACATAGGAGGAAATCCAATTTCAAGCAAACGCAGGTAAAAGCAATCGCCGCTGGGTCGGGCCCGAGTGGCGTGGGGATGATGCAGCCCGAGGGGCGCCCCCAATAAGGTAAGTAAAGAGCATAAACAAAATGGATACATGCCGCGGGGACGGACCCACGCGACCTGGGAATGGTGCGGCCCTGTGGGCGCTTCCAGCTGAAGGTAGAACTCTGAAAGATGTCACCTGATGCTGTTGAAGATGAAGTGATGCTGAGGAAGTGAGCGATGTGCGGTGAAGACGTCGGCCCTCATGAGCCCCCAGGCCCAGGGGCCTCGGGAGGCTCCGGTGGCACGTGCAGGTCTTCGGGGACCATCGCCACCTCCGCCAGGACCGCGCGATGCCTGTCCTCCTGAGCCTCCAGAATGCTCCTCAACAGGCGCTGATGTGCGGCGACCTCGCTCGGCAGGCTGAAGGGCATGCGAACGTAGCTGTGAGGTGGTCCCTCGCAGCGCCCTACGGCCGAAGGCCATAGGCGCTCCTGAGATGCAGCTCGATTGAGCCCTGGTACATTGACGCAGACGCGCAGTCCTCCATCCTCGCCTGGATGCGGGGCCACAGCAGGTAAGCGGCGGCTGCCACGCATGACTCTGGACTCTTGTAGCTCATGGGTGTTCCTTGCGATGAACTCCTGTGGGTTTGGTCTCCTTTGACTTGTACCTTCCTGAGGGAAGCGTGCTTGAAAGCACCCCTCCAAGTGGTGCCCGAGTGCCTCCCTCGCGACCTTGGCAAGGTCGGCGGCTCTCCAAGAGAGAGCCCCCAAGCCCTGCCTGAGGAGGGCACCGGGCACGCCTTCCTATGCGTGAGAGGGTGGCGCTCCCTGATCGGGCGCGAGTCCTGACACAATACCTCCGGAGGTGCCTGCCTCCTTGTGGCTTGTGCTAGGCGAGGTCTTCTTCTTCTTGAGGGTCGCCTCGGGAGGCCTCCCGCTCCTGTGGTCTGGGTCTTCGATTGCTGTGGCTTGGAACACATGCTCAAGCGAGCACACTGCGTCCCTTTCTTCACAGGGTACGGTGATGACCCCACCGCTTCCTGGCATCTTGAGGACATTGTAACCATGGTGAGTCACTGCCATAAACTTGGCTAGGGCTGGGTACCCGAGGATGGCGTTGTACGGCAGGCGGATGTGAGCGGCGTCGAAGTCGATGAGCTCAGTGCGGTAGTTGTTGCGTTGCCCGAAGGTGACCGGAAGGCGAACCTGCCCAATTGGAATGGTGGAACCATCGGTGACTCCTGAGAAAGGCTTGGTCGGCTGAAGGTGGTCGTACGGCACTTGGAGATTGTCGAATGTCTCGACGGACAGGATGTTGAGTCCTGCCCCACCATCGATGAGGGTCCTGGTGACCTGCACGTTGCTGATGACTGGGGAGCAAAGCATCGGGAGGATTCCGGCCGTTGCCACACACTTGAGCTGGTCTGCGGAACTGAACGTGATTGCGCACGTAGACCACCTGAGAGGGCGCGTGGCCTCAAGCTTGGTAAGGACCGCATTCACCTCGCGAGCAAACTGCTTGAAGATGTGTTGTGAGGCTGGCGCCTGGGCGCCACCCAAGATGCAAGCAATTGCACGCGGCTCTTGGAAGCCCCCAGCCCCATCGTCTTGGTGTTGGTCTCCGTTCCTCCTTGGTGGAGGCGGCAGAGGAGGGAGGCCTGCGTTGCCGTGCGGGCGGTCCTCACGAGGCTGGTCCCTCCAGCCTCCCTCGCGAGGTTGGTCCTGCCAGCGGTCCTCGCGAGGGCGGTCACGTCATCCCTGGCGAGGGCCACGGTCTTCCCATCGTCCGCCACCTCTTCCTCCTCCTCGGCCATAGCCCCTATCGTTGCGCTCCGGGCATCGGCCGATTCGCCCATCTCACACGGCTCTAAGCTCTTGACATTCGTTGGTGTTGTGGGTGTGGAGGCCGTGGTACACGCAGTACCGTCCGCCCTTGGATGACTCAGGCTGATCCCTGGCTCGCTTGGTGTCCGGTTCCGCTGCTAGCATGGCAGCCCCCTTGCGCTTCACATCTTTGGCCTTGAGCTTCTTTTCTTCTGGGTCGGCTGCCGGGAGCTCGAGGAGGGAGAGACGCCCTTCCTCAGCCCTGGCGCACTTGGTCGCCAAGTTGAACAGCTCCAGGGATGTGCACAGGTCTTCATGGATTGCTAGCTCTTCCTTCATCTTGACGTCGCGCATGCCGTCGGAGAAGGCTGAGATGATAGCTTCCTCGGTCACCTTGGGGATCTTGAGGCGAGCGTAGTTGAAGCACTGGATGTACTTCTACAGGGTTTCTCCTGGCTATTGCTTGATGCGGCGCAGGTCGCTCATGGTCGGGGGCTGGTCGCGAGTGCCCTGGAAGTTGGCGATGAAGCGGGTGCGCATCTCGCTCCAGGAGGAGATCGTGTCGGGAGCCAGGTTCAGGAGCCAGGTGCGGGCGCCGTCCTTGAGCGCCATGGGGAACCAATTCGCCATGACCTTTTCGTCTCCGTTGGCGGCTATGATGCACAGCTCGTAGAGCTATAGGAACTCCGTGGGGTCCGCTGTGCCATCGTAGTGGGGAGGGAGGTCAGGCTTGAACTTGCCTGGCCACGTGACGCCGCACAGCTCGGGGATGAAGGCGAGGCAGCCCGCCGTGGCCACCGGCGCCCTTTGCTGGTGCTGGACTTGTCTTGCGGGTCACCATGCGCCGCCACTGGGAGGAGCGCGGGGTCTTGTCGTGGAGGCGCTGGGGCGCGATCTTGGCGCGCCGGCGCTGGGAGCGCGCGAGCACCTTCCCTGGGACGTGGGATCTCTTGGCAGTTCCCTTCTTGCTGCGCAGGCGCCTGACATGGAGGGTCTCGCCCCGGGGAGGAGGTGGTGGAGGCGCCTCCTGATCCTCGCCCCCTACGCGGGACGGAGGGCGAGGCAGCGAGAGGGACCGCAAAGGGGGAGCCCCCTGCGGCATTGATGAGCTCGGTGATGCGGGCGAGCCAGTCCTTGTAGAGGTCGTCGATGGGGCGATAGTGCAGGAGCTCCCGTGCCAAGAGCAGTGAGGCGTGCGCATCCATGGGTGCGCGACGGGCGTGGGATGACGAGCCAGCTGGAGTCAGCGATGGGGTGGCGGTGCGGCCATCCCGCCGCACCGAAGGATGCTGGGATGACGCCTGCTGCTCGTTCCCCGTCGGGCCGGTGGCGGCGTTGGCGGCGGGCGACGGGGAACGACGAGGGGGGCCGCTGACGGGAGCCATCTGGGCGACGCGAGTGGCGCGAGCAGCCCGGTGCTCAGCGCGAGCCCGACGAGCGTCAGCCATGGACACGACAGAAGATCACATGCGAACAGCGGAAGAAAGATTCCGGCGCACCCCTACCTGGCGCGCCAAATGTCGGATTTCGGGTTCCGGCAGACCCTTGAGGTTCGAACACTGGGGTGCATGCGGAGATCTCTCCCCTACTGATCTATGTTCGATCCTCTCGTGCGAACTAAGATGAAAATGATGAACAACACAAGAGACACGAGGTTTATACTGGTTCGGGCCACCGTTGTGGTGTAATACCCTACTCCAGTGCGTGGTGTGGTGGATTGCCTCTGGGGCTGATGATGAACAGTACAAGGGAAGAACAGCCTCGCGAGGGGTGTTCTTGAGCTGGTGCGGTGTGTTCTACTTAGTCTCTACTGGGTTTCTCACTGTGCTCTCTTCCCTCCCCTCTCTACTCTGTGGTGGTTGGGTCTATTTATAGAGGCCCTGGGCCTCTACCCCAAATAATGAGCGGGAAGGGCGCCAACAATTGTCCATTTTGAAGGGGAACATATAGTACAAGTTATCCTGACCAAAGGTGGTCTTCGGCTGCCAAAAGCACTGGTGATGACGCCGTCTTGGGCTCCACGGTGACCTCCGTTCGGCTGTCCGGCTGGTCTTGGTCTCGTTGCACCGGAATGGTAACCTTTGCCTGATACCTTGGTCTGTGCTTGCCCCCTTTGCACCAAAGGGGAAACAAGGACTCTGCACAGGCCGGCGCCCACCTGGCGCCCGCCTGGCCTTGATCGTCATGGCATGCGTCATGGGGTCCTCGTGAGGTACCCTTGCATTGATCTTTCCGCCTCCTCGCGAGCCTGCCTAATGAGCCTGCTCTCCAGGAAGCTTCCTGTCGTCCGCCCCGCGAGGCTTGGCCCCTCGTGAGGGTATTGAGCTTGAGCTGATGAAGATGGGCCGCGCTGGGCCCCCACTTGAGCCACGCCGCAGGCCGCAGGCAGGCAAGTCTGGGGACCCCCGTTCCCAGAACGCCGACAGTCTCCAACATATTTATAATTTTTGATTGTTCCTTGCTATATTATATTCTATTTTGGATGTTTATTGGGCTTTATTATACACTTTTATATTATTTTTGGGACTAACATATTAATCGGAGGCCCAGCCCAAATTGCTGTTTTTTTTCCTATTTCAGTGTTTCGAAGGAAAAGGATATCAAACGGAGTCCAAACGGAATGAAACCTTCGGGAACGTGATTTACGGAACAAACGTGATCCAGAGGACTTGGAGTCTACGTAAAGCAATCAACAAGGTAGGCACGAGGTAGGGGCGCACCTAACCCCCTGGGCGCGCCCTCCACCCTCGTGGGCCCCTTGTTGCTCCACCGAGGTACTTCTTCCTCCTACATATACCCATGTACCCTGGAAACATCATATATGGAGCAAAAACCCTATTTCCACCGCCGCAACCTTCTATACCCGTGAGATCCCATCTTGGGGCCGTCTCCGGCGCTCTGCCGGAGGGGGCATTGATCACGGAGGGCTTCTACATCAACACCATAGCCTCTCCGATGAGGTGTGAGTAGTTTACCTCAGACCTCTTCGGGTCCATAGTTATTACCTAGATGGCTTCTTCTCTCTCTTTGGATCTCAATACCATGTTCTTCTCGATCTTCTTGGAGATCTATTCGATGTAATCTTCTTTTGCGGTGTGTTTGTCGAGATCCGATGAATTGTGGGTTTATGATCAAGTTTATCTATAAACAATATTTGAATCTCCTCTGAATTCTTTTATGTATGATTGGTTATCTTTGCAAGTCTCTTCAAATTATCAGTTTGGTTTGGCCTACTAGATTGATCTTTCTTGCAATGGGAGAAGTGCTTAGCTTTCGGTTCAATCTTGTGGTGCTTGATCCTAGTGACAGTAGGGGAAACGACATGTATTGTATTGTTACCATATAGGATAAAAAGATGGGGTTTATATCATATTGCATGACTTTATCCCTCTACATCATGTCATCTTGCTTAAAGTATTACTCTGTTCTTATGAACTTAATAGTGTAGATGCATGCTGGATAGCGGTCGATGTGTGGAGTAATAGTAGTAGATACATAATCGTTTCGGTCTACTTGTCACGGACGTGATGCCTATATACATGATCATGCCTAGATATTCTCATAACTATGCTCAATTCTATCAATTGCTCGACAGTAATTCGTTTACCCACCGTAATACTTATGCTATCTTGAGAGAAGCCACTAGTGAAACCTATGGCCCCCGGGTCATTTCTGGCGCCGTTTACTTTTGCATTATTTACTTTTACTCTTTATTATAAAAATACCAAAAATATTATCTTATCATATCTATCAGATCTCACTCTCGTAAGTGACCGTGAAGGGATTGACAACCCCTTTATCGCGTTGGTTGCGAGGTTCTTATTTGTTTGTGTAGGTGCGTGGGACTCGACCATGGTCTCCTACTGGATTGATACCTTGGTTCTCAAAAACTGAGGGAAATACTTACGCTACTTTACTGCATCACCCTTTCCTCTTCAAGGGAAAACCAACGCAGTGCTCAAGAGGTAGCAATACGTTGGAGACGTATCAAGCATCCCCAAGCTTAATTCTTGCTCGTCCTCGAGTAGGTAAATGATAAAAACAGAATTTTTGATGTGAATTGCTACCCAACATAATTTTCAATGTAATTTCCTTTATTGTGGCATGAATGTTTAGATCCAAAAGATTCAAGACAAAAGTTTAATATTGACATAAAAATATTAATACTTCAAGCATACTAACTAAGCAATTATGTCTTATCAAAATAATATAGCCAAGGAAACCTTATCCCTACAAAATCATACAGTTTGTCCATGCTTCATTTTCATCACATAAAATGCTCCATCATGCACAACCCCGATGACAAGCCGAGCAATTGGTTCATACTTTTTAACGCGCTTCAGCTTTTTCAACCCTCACGCAATACATGAGCGCAAGCAATGGATATAACACTATGGGTGGAGTAGAGTATGATGATAGGGGTTATGTGAGAAGGCAAAAAGGAGAAAGTCTCACATTGACGCGGCTAATCAACGGGCTATGGAGATGCCCATCAATTGATGTCAATGCGAGGAGTAGGGATTGCCATGCAACGGATGCACTAGAGCTATAAGTGTAAGAAAGCTCGTCAAAAAGAAACTAAGTGGGTGTGCATCCAACATGCTTGCTCACGAAGACCTAGGGCATTTTGAGGAAGCCCATCATTGGAATATACAAGCCAAGTTCTTATAATGAAAAATTCCCACTAGTATATGAAAGTGAAAAAATAAGAAACTCTCTATCATGAAGATCATGGTGCTATTTTGAAGCACAAGTGTGGAAAAAGGATAGTGACATTGACCCTTCTCTCTTTTTCTCTCATTTTTTTGTTTGGGCTTCTTTGGCCTCTTTTTTTTATTTGGGCATCTTTGGCCTCTTGTTTTTCTTTTGTCCGTAGTCTCATCCTGACTTGTGGGGGAATCATAGTCTCCATCATCCTTTCCTCACATGGGACAATGCTCTAATAATCAAAATCATCACACTTTTATTTACTTACAACTCAAGAATTACAACTCAATACTTAGAACAAAATTTGACTCTATGTGAATGCCTCCGGGGGTGTACCGGGATATGCAATGAATCAAGAGTGACATGTATGAAAGAATTATAAAGGTGGATTTGCCACAAATACGATGTCAACTACATGATCATGCAAAGCAATATGACAATGATGGAGCGTGTCATAATAAACGGAACGGTGGAAAGTTGCATGGCAATATATCTCGGAATGGCTATGGAAATGCCATAATAGGTAGAGCGTATCATATCACGGGGTTTGGATGCACCTGCGAAGTTTGCACCAACTCTCAAGGTGAGAAAGGGCAATGCACGGTACCGTAGAGGGTAGCAAATTGCGGAAAGGTAAGAGTGCGTATAATCCATGGACTCACATTAGTCATAAAGAACTCATATACTTATTGCAAAAGTTTATTAGCCCTCGAAGCAAAGTACTACTACGCATGCCCCTAGGGGGATAGATTGGTAGGAAAAGACCATCGCTCGTCCCGACCGCCACTCATAAGGAAAGCAATCAAAGAACACCCCATGCTTCAAATTTGTCACACAACGTTCACCATACGTGCATGCTACGGGACTTGCCAACCTTAACACAAGTATTTCTCAATTTCATAATTACCCAACTAGCATGACTCTAACATTACCTCCTTTATATCTCAAAACAATTATCAAGTATCAAATTTATCATAGTATTTAATGCACTCTATATGAAGGTTTTTATTATACCCATCTTGGATGCCTACCATATTAGGACTAATTTTATAGCCAAAGCAAATTATCATGCTGTTCTAAAAGACTCTCAAAATAATATAAGTGAAGCATGAGAGATTAATAATTTCTATAAAATAAAACCACCACCGTGCTCTAAAAAGGTATAAGTGAAGTACTAGAGCAAAATTATCTAGCTCAAAATATATAAGTGAAGCACATAGGGTATTCTAATAAATTCCGATTCATGTGTGTATCTCCAAAAGGTCTGTACAGAAAGGATGATTGTGGTAAACTAAAAAGCAAATACTCAAATCATACAAGACGCTCCAAGCAAAACACATATCATGTGGTGAATAAAAATATAGCATCGAGTAAGTTACCGATAGACGAAGAAGAAAGAGGGGATGCCTTCCGGGGCATCCCCAAGCTTAGGATTTTGGTTGTCCTTGAATTTTACCATGGGGTGCCTTGGGCATCCCCAAGCTTAGGCTCTTCCACTTCTTGTTCCAAAATCCATCAAATCTTTACCCAAAAACTTGAAAACTTCACAACACAAAACTCAACAGAAAATCTCATGAGCTCCGTTAGCGAAATAAAAGAAACCACCACTTTAAGGTACTGTAATGAACTCATGATTTATTTATATTGGTGTTAAACCTACTGTATTACAACTTCTCTATGGTTCATACCCCCCGATACTAGCCATAGATTCATCAAAATAAGCAAACAACACACGAAAAACAGAACCTGACAAAAATAGAACATTCTGTAGTAATCTGTATCAAACACAAACTTATGTAACTCAAAAATTCTTCCAAAATAGGAAGACCTAGATAATTTGTTTATTGATCTACTGCAATTGTAATAAGTATTTTATCATTCTCTGGTGATTTGTAACAATTGTTTTCGTGAGCAGAAAGTTTCTAACTTTTTCAGCGACATCAAATAATTATCATCCAAGAAGATCCTATAGGTATTACTTGGCACAAACACTAATTAAAACATAAAACCAAATCTAACTATAGGCTAGATGAAATATTTATTGCTAAAGAGGAACAAAAAGCAAGGAACAAAAATAAAATTGGGTTGCCTCCCAACAAGCGCTATCGTTTAACGCCCCTAGCTAGGCATAAAAACTAGAATAGATCTAGGTATTATCATCTTTGGTTGGCAATTCTTCAATTGAAAACTTATAACCCTTAGGAGTTTCCTTCTTTTTACTAATGATGAAACTCCTAGGCAAGAAATCAATAAATTCATTTGTAGCAAAAGGTTCAATAATAATAGCAAAGAAGTTGGGGTGAACACTTATTGATTTGAGATCCACAGTTTCCTTACTAGAAGATTCACCCTTATTTTTAGGAACATACATAAACTTGGCAACTTTGGTAGTAGGAGGATTTGAAGTATTTCTCACGGCAGAAAAATCAGACCCTAAGTTGGTAATGATATCCTCAAGTTTAGCAATTCTAGTGGAATCTTGATCTATTCTTTCATTAACTATGGGTTCTTTTTCTTTAAAAAAATTCAGAGTAACTCCTACCTTATATCCATATTGATTAATTTGGTTGTGGATCTTTTTATCCAAATTTTCAATCAACTCCACAGTGGCAACTTTATTTTCAATAATTTCAATCCTTTGCATCACGTGTTCCAAAGTTAAAATAGTTCCATTAACCAAAAGAGGTGGTGGGCCAAACAAATCTATCATCGCATTATAAGAATCAAAAGTATGGTTACCCAAGAAATTCCCTCCGGTAATGGTATCAAGAATATATCTATTCCAAGGAGTGATGCCTACATAAAAATTGCGAAGAAGAATAGAAGTAGATTGCTTCCTAGTGGATCTATTTTGCGCATTGCAAATTCTATACCAAGCATCTTTTAAATTTTCTCCCTCCCTTTGTCTGAAATTATGAACTTCGTTCTCGGGAGTACTAACAATGATAGAAGGACAGGCCATGACGGTGAAACAAACGATCTAACACACGAAGACACAAGAAGCAAGAGAAAAGAGGCGAACGAAAAAGGGCGATTAAAACGGCAAGGGTGAAGTCGGGGAGAGGAAAACGAGAGGCAAATGGCAAATAATGTAATGCAAGGGATAAGAGTTTGTGATGGGTACTTGGTATGTCTTGACTTGTGGTAGATCTCCCTGGAAATGGCGCCAGAAATCCTTCTTGCTACATCTTGAGCATGCGTTGGTTATCCCTTGAAGAGGAAAGGGTGATGCAGCAAAGTAGCATAAGTATTTCCCTCAGTTTTTGAGAACCAAGGTATCAATCCAGTAGGAGACTACACGCAAATCCCTAGTACCTGCACAAACAATCAAGAACCTTGCAAACCAACGTGATAAAGGGGTTGTCAATCCCTTCACGGCCACTTGCAAAACTGAGATCTGATAAAGATAATAAGATAAATATTTTTGGTATTTTTGTTGTATAGATTGAAAAGTAAAGATTGCAAAATAAACAGCGACAGAAATAGCACGTTGGCGGGAGATTAATATGTTGGAAAATAGACCCAGGGGCCATAGGTTTCACTAGTGGCTTCTCTCAAGATAGCATATTTTATGGCGGGTATTACTGTCGAGCAATTTATAGAAAAGCGCATAGTTATGAGAATATCTAGGCATGATCATGTATATAGGCATCACGTCCGTGACAAGTAGACCGAAACAATTCTGCATCTACTACTATTACTCCACACATCGACTGCTATCCAGTATGCACCTAGAGTATTAAGTTCATAAGAACATAGTAACGCATTAGGCAAGATGACATGATGTAGAGGGATAAACTCAAGCAATATGATATAAACCCCATCTTTTATCCTCGATGGCAACAATCCTATATGTGCCTTGCTGCCCCTGCTGTCACCGGGAAAGGACACCGCAAGATTGCACCCAAAGCTAAGCACTTCTTCCATTGCAAGAAAGATCAATCTAGTAGGCCAAACCAAACTAATAATTCGAAGAGACTTGCAAAGATATCAAATCAGGCATATAAGAATTCAGAGAAGAATCAAATATTGTTCATAGATAATCTTGATCATAAACCCACAATTCATCGGATCTCCACAAACACACCGCAAAAAGTATTACATCGAATAGATCTGCAAGAAGATCAAGGAGAACTTTGTATTGAGATACAAAGAGAGAGAAGAAGCCATCTAGCTAATAACTATGGACCCGAAGGTCTGTGGTAAACTACTCACACATCATCGGAGAGGCCATGGTGTTGATGTAGAAGCCCTCCGTGATTAATTCCCCCTCCGGTGGAGCGCCGTAAAAGGCCCCAAGATGGGATCTCACGGTACAGAAGCTTGCGGCGGTGGAAAAAGTGTTTTGTGGCTCCCCCCGATGTTTTCAGGGTATAAGAGTATATATAGGCGAAAGAAGTAGGTCGGTGGAGCTGCGAGGGGCCCACGAGGGTGGGGGTGTGCCTACCCCCTGGGCGTGCCCTCCTATCTCGTGGGTTCCTTGACGTCCACTCCAAGTCTCCTGGATTGCGTTTGTTCCAAAAACGATCCTCACGAAGGTTTCATTCCATTTGGACTCCGTTTGATATTCCTTTTCTGCGAAACACTAAAATAGGCAAAAAAACAGCAATTTGCACTGGGCTGGTTAATAGGTTAGTCCCAAAAATAATATAAAAGGTATATTAAAGCCCATTAAACATACAAAACAGATAATATAATAGCATGGAACAATCAAAAATTGTAGATGCGTTGGAGACATATCAGTACACAGCCACAACACCAATGACTGCCAAGAGCTCAGGGCCATTCGAGATGGACACTTCGGTCGACGCCCCGAACGCAACGACCGGGGCTATGGCCGAGGAGGAGGACGAAGTGGAGGACATTGGGACGACCGCGGCTCCCGTCAGGAGTGGCACGACCGGCCCCGCGAGGACCACTGGCAGGACCAGCCTCGTGAGGGCGCCTGGAGGGACCAGCCTCGTGAGAACCGTCATCAGGGAAATGCTGGTCTCCCTCCACTGCCGCCACCACCAAGAAGAAATGACGGCCACCATCAGGACGAAGGGGCTGTGGGCTTCCAGGAGCCACGCACTATCACTTGCATCTTGGGCAGTTCTCAGGCCCCAGCTTCCCAGCGCGTCTTCAAGCAGTTTGCTCGCGAGGTGAACGTGACCCTTCACAGGCTCGAGGACACGCGCCCGCTCAGGTGGTCCAAGTGCGCCATCACCTTCAGCTTGTCGGATCAGGCCAAGTGCGCGGCAACTGCCGGCGCCCTCCCGATGCTTTGCTCGCCTGTCATCAGCAACGTCCAAGTCACCAAGACCCTCATCGACGGCGGCGCAGGGCTCAATGTATTGTCCGTTAAGACATTCGACAGCCTCCAAGTGCCATACGATCACCTGCAGCCCACCAAGCCTTTCTCTGGAGTGACTGACGGCTCCACCACCCCGATAGGGCAGGTCCGCCTCCCTGTCACCTTCGGCCAGCGCGACAACTAGAGCACCGAGCTCATCGACTTCGACGTCGCCCACATCCATCTGCCGTACAACACCATCCTTGGGTATCCAGCATTAGCCAAGTTCATGGCAGTGACCCACCACGGCTACAACGTCCTCAAGATGCCGGGGAGCAGCGGCGTCATCACGGTCCCGTGTGAAGAAAGATACGCGGTGTGCTCCCTCAAGTGCGCCTTCCAAGCCGCGGCAATCGAAGACCCCGACAACAAAGGCACATTGTACCCTCCTGAGGCCATCCCCAAGAAGAAGAAGCAGATACTCCACACAGGGCCTCAGGACAGCAGCGTCTCCAGCGGCACCACCTCAGGATCAGCACCCGCAGCTGGGGCGCCTCCCTCTCTCGCATAGGAAGGCGTGCCCGGCGCCCTCCCTAGGCAGGGCTCAGGGGCTCTCTTCTAGAGGGACTCAGACCTAGCCAACATCACGAGTGAGGTGCTCGGGCACCACGTGGAGGCGTGCTTCGCTGCATGTTGCCCTCAAGAGGGCACTGGGCGAGGAGCGCCTGGAGCTCAGGAGTTCATCGTCAAGGCCACCCACGAGCTTCAAGAAACAAGGACCATGCACGGTGACTGCTGCCCACCTGGCGCAGCTCCCCATCGTGGCGAGGATGGCGGGCTGCGCGTCTGCATCAACATACCAGGGCTCAACAGGGCCGCGTCTCAGGAGCGTTTCTGGCCTTCATTGGGCGTTGCGAGGGTCCACCTCACAGCTACGTCCGCATGCCGTTTGGCTTGCCGAACGTGGCGGACGCCTTCCAGCACCACCTGCGGAGTGTCCTGTCTGCTCAGGAGGCCAGGCATCATGCAGTCCTGGCGGAGATGGCGACGGTCCTCGAAGACCCGCCCGGGCCCCCAGAGCCTCCCGAGGCTCAGGGTCCTGGCGGCTCATGAGGAGCGACCCCTTCATCATGCGCTTTCAGCTACCTCAACCCTCCTTCGACAACGGTACTAGGTGACATTTTCCAAGTTTACTCAGCTGGGAGCACCCCTCGGGCTGCACGATTCCCAGGTCGCACGGGCTTGTCCCTACGACACGTATCTTTTTGCATCTTTTATCTTACTTTGTTGGGGGCGCCCCTCGGGCTGCATCATCCCCAGGCCACTCGGGTCCGTCCCAGTGGCATGTGTCATTCTTACATTTATCCCGAGCTAGTTTGTCCCCTTATATAAGTTGTCTATGGCTATCACCTTCTTATCTGGTACATCGATGCCCCACCTGTGACCGTCCTCATTGCAACGGGAGCCACGCGTCGGTCGTTTTTCCTTAGGGCACCTCGCATGAGTAGGCTCAGCACGATGTCTGTGCTCGGGTCCGTCCCTGGTGTGTCGATAAACCCAACGACTGAGCTCTGTCTGGCAGGCCGGCCCCGTTCACGTCACCTCCTGGGGTCATTGGTGCCTGGCCTTCTCATGGGATCGCCTCAGGAATTCGTCCTGCGCAGGTTACCTAACCATCTCGCAGGATCACTGAATCTATCAAGAACCAAGACCAGGCGCAACCCACCTTGAGGTAGGGCCTCGTGAGTCCCGCGCTGGCTCACGAGTGCCCAGACACACCTCGTCTAGCCCTGTCATAAAAGCCACGTGTCAGGGCGGGGCTGTACACGCCCCGGGGGCTCCACTCAGAGGGAGCCCTCACCCACGCACCAGGGGACGCACCATGCTCTGTGCTGGTAGTCGACACGGTCGAGGAGCGGCTATGCCCGTGCAAGTGCGGAAGCGCTATGCTCCGCGCAGGAGATAAACAACTGAGGGCGGCCCCATGGTCGTACCAACCTCAGGGAGCCACCCGGCTCAGTGTCCAGCCTCACCTCAACGCTTTCCCTCGGGAGAGTCGCGCGAGGGGGCTAGGCACAGGGGCTACGCTCGGGTCACGCCCAAGCATACCCGCCCTGCCAGGTCCCTCGGACCTGGTCGTCACGCGCCCTCCCGAGCGAAGCCAAGGTATGAATGTCGTTTGGGCGTCAAGGGGGACTCCTGGGCATCGCGACTCAAGAGCCTAACTGGCCACGTAGCCCCTCACCTCTTGGTCTCGTCTGGGTGATCCGGACGATTCAACGGCGGCTGAGGTATGCGCGGGGTCGGGCCCTGCCGACGTAGAACACAAGGCCTACTTCCGCATCTCCTTTCTGTAAGCTGTTTGCGCGTCAAGGGGGACTCAGGAGCCTAACTGGCCACGTAGCCCCTCACCCCTTGGTCTCGTCCTGGCGATCCGGACGACCCAACAACGGCTGAGGCACGCGCGGGGTCGGGCCCTTTCGACGCAGAACACCAAGCAAACAGGAAGGAAATCGCAGAATCTCAAACAAATATTACAAGACATATTGTTCTCCCAGTACCAAACACAAGTTTAAATGCCTCCACGAGGCATGGTGCATGTTGCAGAAGCAAAACGGGAAAGGAGCTCCTGATACGTCTCCATCATATCTACTTTTCCAAACACTTTTGCCCTTGTTTTGGACTCTAACTTGTATGATTTGAATGGAAATAACCCGGACTGATGCTGTTTTCAGCAGAATTGCCATGATGTTGTTTTATGTGCAGAAAACAAAAGTTCTCGGAATGACCTGAAACTCCACGGGATGTCTTATAAAAAATAATAAAAAATCCTCGCCAAAGATGAAGACCAGGGGGCCCACACCTAGTCCACGAGGGTGGGGGCCCCCCCTAGGGCGCGCCCCCCTACCTCGTGGGCCCCCTGGACACCTTCCGACGCCAACTCCAACTCTATATATTGGCTTTCGGGGAGAAAAAAAGAGGAGAGAACAAATCATCGCGTTTTACGATACGGAGCCGCCGCCAATCCCTAAAACCTCTCGGGAGGGCTGATCTGGAGTCCGTTTGGGTCTCCGAAGAGGGGGATTCGTCACCGTCGTCATCATCAACCATCCTCCATCACAAATTTCATGATGCTCCCCGTCGTGCGTGAGTAATTCCATCGTAGGCTTGCTAGACGGTGATGGGTTGGATGAGATTTATCATGTAATCGAGTTAGTTTTGTTAGGGTTTGATCCCTAGTATCCACTATGTTCTGAGATTGATGTTGCTATGACTTTGCTATGCCTAATGCTTGTCACTAGGGCCCGAGTGCCATGATTTCAGATCTGAACCTATTATGTTTTCATGAATATATGTGAGTTCTTGATCCTATCTTGCAAGTCTATAGTCACCTACTATGTGTTATGATTCGGCAACCCCAAAGTGACAATAATCGGGACCACTCCCGGTGATGACCATAGTTTGAGGAGTTCATGTATTCACTATGTGCTAATGCTTTTTTCCGGTTCTCTATTAAAAGGAGGCCTTAATATCCCTTAGTTTCCATTAGGACCCCGCTGCCATGGGAGGGTAGGACAAAAGATGTCATGCAAGTTCTTTTCCATAAGCACGTATGACTATGTTCGGAATACATGCCTACATTACATTGATGAATTGGAGCTAGTTCTGTGTCACCCTATGTTATGACTATTACATGATGAACCGCATCCGGCATAATTATCCATCACTGATCCGGTGCCTACGAGCTTTCCATATACTGGTTTACACTTATTTACTTTTCCGTTGCTACTGTTACAATCACTACAAAACACCAAAAATATTACTTTAGCTTCCTTTACTTTTGCTCCCGTTACCACCACTATCATATTACTTTGCTACTAAACACTTTGCTGCAGATACTAAGTTTACAGGTGTGGTTGAATTAACAACTCAGCTGCTAATACTTGAGAATATTCTTTGGCTCCCCTTGTGTCGAATCAATAAATTTGGGTTGAATACTCTACCCTCGAAAACTGTTCCGATCCCCTATACTTGTGGGTTATCAGCTGCCAGCAAGACATCTCGTCATCCCTGGACGCCGCCATCACTTGCAAGGGATGCCCCTTCCATAGCAACGTTGCCCTCGCCTGCGCCGCCCGCCAGAGTTGCAGGTTCAGCAGCACCACTAGTTGAGGGCGCAGGGTCGAAGGCGCAGAACTTCTTCAGCAAGGCCTCCACCTGGCTCTTCACGGCTTCGGCAGCAGCTGCGCAGTGCTCATCGTCCACGGGCTCAAACAGCTCGTTAAGGTCGGCGTCAAGATCGCGAAGATGGAGGTGGCTGAAGATGCGCGTCAATGCAGCCGAGGAGAGTGCGCGGGCTTCCCCCTCCCAAGGGACCGATCCCGTCCACGACGCCCTCAAGCACCGTGACCAGATGAGGGAGCAGCTGGGTGGGGCCCTCATCGTCTGTCGCCAGCGGCTCCTCCAAGCCGTTCTCGTAGAGTGCCCGCAGCACCACGCGAGACTTCTCCTCCAGGGACTTGAAGGCCATGCGGTCCTCCGCCAGGACCTTCGCTTTGGCTTCCAGCTCGGCCTTCTCTGCCTTCATGTCCTGCTCCAGCTTCTCCAACCGGCCGTGCTCCATGGTATGCGCCTTCGCCAATTTCTCCAGCTCGGCATCGCGACCCCTGACAGCGTCCTCTTGGGCCTTCATCTTCTCCTCCTCCGCCTGGCGGCCTCGAGCCTCGGCCGCACGCTCGTTGCGCATGGTCTCCAACTCGGCCTCCAGCGCCCGGCAATGATCCTGGGCAGCCCCAGCGTCCTTCAGCGCCACCTCGCGGGCAACCGTGGCTTGGGCGACGGCTTGCTTGTCCTTCTCGGAGGCCACCGCCGCCTGGCTCAGCGCCGCCCGAACGGACGCATCGGATTGAAGACTGCCAGAGATCAGCTCAAGACGACCGGCCACCAGGCGACGGTCGGTGCCTTGAAGATCCTCTCGCAGCAGGGTCAGCGCAGAAAGAGCGTGCTCCAGGACGTCGGGCTAGGTAGAAGGGTGACAGACTGGTGGAGAAGTAGAAGAAGGAGGCTGCACCGTCGTCATGACCTGTAGGTTGATGGTAGTGCAGGAAGAAGCCAGGAGCTCCGGAGCCTGCGGGGCCTTGGCCGGCTGATACGTCTCCAACGTATCTATAATTTTTTATTGCTCCATGCTATATTATCTACTGTTTTAGGAAATATTGGGCTTCATTATCCACTTTTATATTATTTTTGGGACTAACCTATTAACCGGAGGCCCAGCCCAGATTTGTTGTTTTATTCCTATTTCAGTGTTTCGAAGAAAAGGAATATCAAACGGAGTCCAAACAGAAAAATCCTTTTTGGAACGTGATTTTCTCACCGGATAAGACCCAGGGAACTTGGAGTGCACGTCACAAGATACGGGAGCTGCCCACGAGGGTGGGGGTCGCGCCCACCCCCTTGGGGCGCGCCCCTTGCCTCGTGGGGCCCCCGTTGCTCCCCCGACGTACTTCCGGCTCCTATATATTCCCATATACCCTAAAAACATCAGAACAGAACATAGATCGGGAGTTCCGCCACCGCAAGCCTCTGTAGCCACCAAAAACCTCTCGGGACCCTGTTCCGGCACCCTGCCGGAGGGGGGAACCCTCACCGGTGGCCATCTTCATCATCCCGGCGCTCTCCATGACGAGGAGGGAGTAGTTCACCCTCGGGGCTGAGGGTATGTACAAGTAGCTATGTGTTTGATCTCTCTCTCTCGTGTTCTTGATTTGGCACGATCTTGATGTATCGCGAGCTTTGCTATTATAGTTGGATCTTATGTTTCTCCTCCCCCTCTTCTGTAGGATCGAAAGTATGTCTAGAGGGGGGGTGATTAGACTACTTGACCAAATAAAAACTTAACCTTTTCCCAATTTTACTTCTTGGCAGATTTTAGCTATTTTAGGACAAGTCAAGCAATCATCACACAATTCAAGCAAGCATGCAAAGAGTATATTGGCAGCGGAAAGTAAAGCATGCAACTTGCAAGAATGTAAAGGGAAGGGTTTGGAGAATTCAAACGCTATTGGAGACACGCATGTTTTTCCCGTGGTTCGGATAGGTGGTGCTATCCTACATCCACGTTGATGGAGACTTCAACCCACGAAGGGTAACGGTTGCGCGAGTCCACACAGGGCTCCACCCAAGGGCAACGGTTGCGCGAGTCCACACAGGGCTCCACCCACGAAGGGTCCACGAAGAAGCAACCACCCACAAAGGGTCCACGAAGAAGCAACCTTGTCTATCCCACCATGGCCATCGCCCACGAAGGACTTGCCTCACTAGCGGTAGATCTTCACGAAGTAGGCGATCTCCTTGCCCTTACAAACTCCTTGGTTCAACTCCACAATCTTGTCGGAGGCTCCCAAGTGACACCTAGCCAATCTAGGAGACACCACTCTCCAAGAAGTAACAAATGGTGTGTAGGTAATGAACTCCTTGCTCTTGTGCTTCAAATGATAGTCTCCCCAACACTCAACTCTCTCTCATAGGATTTGGATTTGGTGGAAAGAAGATTTGAGTGGAAAGCAACTTGGGAAGGCTAGAGATCAAGATTCATATGGTAGGAATGGAATGTCTTGGTCTCAACACATGAGTAGGTGGTTCTCTCTCAGAACATATGAGTTGGAATGGTGTGTGTGTTCTGATGGCTCTCTCTTCTAATGAGAAGGAGGTGGAGGGGTATATATAGTCTCCAAACAAAATCCAACCATTACACAGTTTTCCAATCTCGGTGGGACCGAATAAATAAACTCGGTCGGACCGAAAATGTAAACCTAGTGACCGTTAGAGATTTTCGGTGGGACTGACATGCAACTCGGTAGGACCGATGTGGTTAGGGTTTGGGCATAACGTAATCTCGGTGAGACCGATTACACAAACTCGGTGGGACCGAGTTTGGTAATTAGCTAACCAGAGAGTTGGTCAGGCAAACTCGGTGGGACCGATTTGCTCTTTCGGAGACCGAGTGGAACTTGGTGAGACCTAAAAGTGACAAAGGGGAAACACTAAGTTTACATTGCAATCTCGGTGGGACCGATTCGCTCTTTCAGTAAGACCGAAAAGTTACGAAAGGGAAACAGAGAGTTTGCAACCCCATCTCGGTGAGACCGAGATCCTTATCGGTAGAACCGAATTGCTAGGGTTTGGCAGTGGCTAATGACAAGTGAAACTCGGTGGCGCCGGATAGGAAGAATCGGTAGGACCGAGTTTGGCTTAGGGTTTAGGTCATATGTGGATATGGGAAAGTAGTTGAGGGTTTTGGAGCATATCACTAAGCACATGAAGCAAGAGGCTCATTAAGCAACACCTCATCCCTCCTTAATAGTATTGGCTTTTCCTAAAGACTCAATGTGATCTTGGATCACTAAAATATAAAATGAAGAGTCTTGAGCTTTTGAGCTTGAGCCAATCCTTTGTCCTTAGCATTTTGAGGGTTCCACTTTCACATCCATGCCATGCCAATCATTGAGCTTTCCTGAAATAATCATCTTGGGATAGCATTAGCTCAATGAGCTATATGTTGTTATGAATTACCAAAACCACCTAGGGATAGTTGCACTTTCAATCTCCCCCTTTTTGGTAATTGATGACAACATATAGATCAAAGCTTTGACAAATGATAATAAGCATGAAATATATCATCGCTTTGAGAAGTATGTGATAAGTAAGAGCTCCCCCTAAATTTGTGCATATTTAAAATTTGCTTTGGACTGCAAATGCACAAAGAGTTAGAGTCATGGGTTACTCTTCCATGTCACATACATCTTGGTGGAGCGCTCAAAATGATAAGAATGAAATACATGCACTCATCACCAAGAATAATGAATGATCACACAAGATAGATAGGATAATGGCATTAAGCAAGCATTAAGTGTAGCTTATGATCAACATGATCATCAATGTCTCACAAATAATGACGTAGTATCAAGCACTCAAAAGCAGAAAAGTTTGAAAAACCACCAAATAAAGCAAGAGAGAAAAGCAACACTCTCTCTCTCGAAGCCTATGATCTATACATCTTCTCCCCCTTTGGCAACAAGTTACCAAAAAGTTCCTAGAAAATGCATAGTGCTAAATCGATGCTCAGGCTTGATCTTCAGGTGGTGGTGGAGTCCGGATCACTCCAAGGACGAAGCCTTCGGTAGACGTGGTCAGAGTCGAGGCTGAAGTGGATGCTGGAGCTGGTGGAACTGAGGCTGTGGCTGGTGCAGACGTTGTAGCTCTGGTGTCAGCAACTGGCAGTGCAGACGACCTCGGACCTCGTGGCACCCTCGCAAAAGCATCAGTCGTGGTCCTGCCTCTCCTCTCATTCATGTCCTCCTGGAGCTGCTCCACGGCAGTCTGTATCTCTATCACCTTGATGTCCAAGTCATAGAACCTTTGTTCCATGATCCTCTCTAAACTCGCCTGGTTCTAAGTTAGGGTGGCTATACTTTGCTCAATCCGCAGGGTGGACGCAATCAGGTAACCAAGCTGCTCTTGTTTGGTTTTCAGGAAGTAATTAGATGCCTCCGCTTGAGTAGGCATCCTGGCAGCTTTCTCCTTCTTCGCCTTCTCCTTCTGAGCTTGTGCATGGGCAGATGATGGTTCATTCTCAGTCATGATAACTTAATTGTCCTCGAAATCTAGACGGATGGGCAGGTGTTCCTTATCCAACAAATATACGCCCGTGCCGATCTTGGAGTTGATGAGCTCCTGAATCTGAGGGGCATATCCGCAGCTCCTCTTCTGATCTGCTGCAGTCCTTTTGATAGTTTCCACTATGAGGCTCATCACCTTGAACTTCTGAGGCACATCAAACACATGTAGCAAGTTGATAGCATGGCCTCTGATCATCTTGTGATCACCTAACTTGGGCAATAAGGTGTGCCTCAAGATCCAATTGATAGTCAGGAGCCCTGACAGAAGGTAATGTACTGATCCAAACTTGAAGGTGTCAAGTGCTTCATTGGGAATTTCCTTGTACATATTGGACATGGAGTTATGGTCCATCTTCTTCTTGGCATAGATATCCAAGTCATCATCTTACTCCTCCGGGGCATTAATGATCTGTGCCCACTCAGCAACTGTGGATTGGTACCTTGTACCCTCAGACATCCATGTGATCCTCCCATCTGGATAAAAGTGCGTCGTGGAGTAGTACTGCATGATAAGCTCCTCATTCCACTTTGTGAGCTTCTGCCCAACAAAGTCAGCTACTCCACAAGCTATGAAGCTGTCTTGCACTCCGGGGTAGTGCTCCTCATTGTCCTTAATGTATTGCCAATCAACCCAACGCATATCGCAGACAATGGGCTTCTTATCTAGCAGCACTGTCTCATAAAAATCCTGCTGCTCCTTGGTGTGAAATCTGTAGTCCACTGCAGTCCTTCTCCTAGAAGCATATGGATCTGCTTCTCTCCACTTCCTGAGCCCTGAGTCTCTCCTGAGCTTCATATCCTCAGCCACAGGATGAGCATCGTTGTGGTCTGGGATCTTGGGCTTGAGCTTCCGAAGGACATTCTCTTCCTCTTCCTCTGCAGCAGTCTCAGGCACTGGGGCCTTGTTCTTCTCAGTGGCTGGGATGCTTCTTGTGTTTCTCTTTGGTGCACTCTTAGGCTTAGATGCAGCCTTAGGTGCTTCCTTGGGCTTGGATGCAGCTCCCTCTGACCTTATGGCATCTCCCATTAGCTTGGGTGCCTTGGGCGCTGGTGCAGCTGCCTCTTCTTCCTCTTCCTCTTCCATGATGGAAGCTTTGCCAACCACTCTAGCCACAGTCTTCTTCACCCTCTCCTTCCTTTTCTTGCCCTCAGCTGCAGCTGGCTCTTGGGAAGTGGGCTTCTCAGTTGACATTCTGACCATTGACATTGGTTGCCTGCCTGCTGGCCTTTTGATTTTCAGACCTGGCTTAGTGCCTTGAGCTGGTTCAATTCTCTTGGAAGTGGCCTCTTCCTCTGCCACATAGTCCTCATCTTCAGAGTCTGAAGTTTTCTTCTTCCTTTGTCTCGTGGCAGCCTTTGGCAAATTGCTAGGAGTGCTCCTGCTGCCTTCATCAGATGAACTGGAGGGACTAGTGCCCTCACTCATCACCACTTGCTGCTCTGACAGATTTTGGCTATCACTCTGGTCTGACATGCTGCAAACTGACTGCTGACCATGTGAATAGATTATAGAGGAGATAGAGTGGATGAGCATCACAAAATGCAGAGATTTTTGCAAAAAGAATGATCCAAAAACTTAGTTTTAGTTTCCCACTGAAATCATCTCGGATCTACCGATTTTCAAACTCGGTGATACCGAAGCAGTTTTGGAACCTGAACTAGTGAACTCGGTAGGACCGAGTCATAGTTCGGTGGCACCGAGACTGCTAGGGTTTCACTGAGTTCAAAAATCGGTCACACCAATAAGTAATTCTCGGTCAGACCGAGTCTCACTTGTGCAATGGCATAAGCCAAATCGGTGGGACCGAGTTTTTCAACTCGGTGGGTCCGAGATGGTTTCGGCGGAAACCTAAACCTAGAATTTTCGAATCAAACCTAATCTATGAGCGTTTTGACTGGATAGAAGTTTATCAAACGTGGCTAGAAACAATATGATCACAATGTGCTAGGAATCAGATTGAGGAATAGCACAAAGATCAAGTCCATACCCTAGTTCGGCGGGGACTTGCTACGGCGGCAACGGCGGGGCAGAATTCCCGTTGATGGCGACGGAGACCAGCGACTGGAGGCTGCTGGCGGCGAGAAGACGATCCAGAGACCTCGAGGGCAGAGCAGGCTATCGCGCGGGTGAAGGGGTTCGGAGAAATTTCCAAATTTTGCCCGTGAATATATATAGCCCGACCCTATCGGTGTGACCGAGTGGAACAACTCGGTGGCACCGAGATTCATAACTGCGTGCAGTTACTGAAACTCGTTGTGACCGAAAGGTTCAAATCGGTTGCACCGAGATCGAAAACCTAGATCAACTTAATGATCTCGGTAGGACCGAAAGTGGAGTATCGGTCAGACCGAGAATCATAAAGAGGTTTTGGAAGTTTAAGTCTATGACGAATCGGGGACTCCGGGCGCTCCTCACACAGAGTGGTTCGAATCTCACTTGATCAAATTTTGTTATGCAGCATGAATAGAGTTTGAGACGAGAAAAGCATAGATAGCTAGAGGAGGTTCTTAGGCATTCTTGTCCATCCACTTGGCAAAAAGAAATAAAGCCGAACAATCAAAAACAACAAGTGGATGTCCTCGAATGAGTAAAATATGCGACCAGCATGCTCACACAATAAGATGGCAAATGAAATATGTGGAAAGGCATGCACAACCAATTCTAGCATCTATCAAGCAATCTGCGATGACTAGGTCATCTATATATGAGTACATTGACTTAGGAGTCAAGTGAGAACACTTGATCATAGGTCATACTCATCGTTTAAGCTCAAGTGGGCTTACCACTTTTACATAAAGCATTGTTGTGTTCACATCTTTAGAGTTGATTTAGCTCAAATCTTAGAGTAAAGCTCCCCCTAGATGTGATATCCCCCCTAAGAGGGATGAACTAACCTTGGGTTTTGTCGATGATGACTTCATGTAGATATTGAAGATGTGGATGCTCAATGTTGATGTAGATCTCTTGGAGCTATCCATTTGAGTGAATTGCACTTTCAATACCTACATGGGTTAGTCCCACAAGGAACAAACAAGGATATCCATAGACATAGAGTGATGCACACAAAAGATGATGTCCATGAAAACTTTTAGGTTACCTTGTCCCTTGTCTTACCAACAAGAGGGTTTGTGACTCCTTGAACTAGTGCAAGATGTGGAAGTTGATTGCACTTGTTCTTGCCAAAATGATAAGAGTGAAGTATGTTGGCGGAGTCACCCTCAAGAACTCTCTAGTTCTTCTTCTTTTGGATCCACATCATCTTGATGGGAATCCTTGGAGTTGTAGTCGTACTTGATGAAGTGGAACTTGAAGTAGTCTTGGGAATCCACTTGACTAAGGTCTTAGGAGCTTCTTCAAATGCATCAATTTCCTCTTGAAGCTTGTCCTTGCCTTTTTGCTCGTAGTCTTGTGGTGGAAGATCATCTTGAGCTTGTGTCCTCTTGAAAGAAGTATACTTCTCTTGTTGAGGGACAAACTTTGTCTTGGGGTATTGATCTTCTTCCCACTCAACTCCATTGGCATTGAACTTTCGTTCAAAACCAACACCTTGATTCTTCCGGTGCATTCCTTGCTTGCGCACAATTTCCTCGAATTGCTTACTCCCGGCAAGGCTTTTGTACACTCCTTTCTCTATAATTCCCTTCAATAAGCTATTTTCTTGCTCAAGTGTAACTTGGCTAAGAGAATCATTAGTGGAATCAAGAGAACTACTAGAAGCAACAATATTGGATTTAGCATGATCATTGTTACTACTAGAGGAAGAATCTTTCTTGTTAGACTTGACTTGAGGCATGTAAGTGGATAAGAGTAAACGCTTGGCAATGTAAGAAGAACTTTTCTTGCGGAGATCATCATTTATTGCCTTTAAGAACTCATGCTCTTGCTCAAGATTGAGCTTTTCAAAGCGTAGTTTCTCATGAGCTCTTAAAAGTTCTCGATGATCTTCGAAGATAGTGTCATGAGCTAACTTAAGAGTTTTTAGTTCTTTAGTTAGAGCCTCAATCTTCTCCTTATCATTGTCATTCGTTTTATCTTGATTAGCATGATTAATTGGTCTTTCATCATAGTATTCATCACTAGAGTTGTCACCAAGCAAATCATCACCTAACAAGTCATCTTCATCACTATTGAAATCAACATACTCGGGGTGTGTTACCTTAGGACCTTTGGCCATGAAGCATCTTCCAATTCCTTCATTTGGTGAGTCAAATATGTCGTAGGAGTTGGTTGACACAAGTGCTAGACCGACAACACCTTCATCTTGAGTATCTTCGGAGTCGGAGTGATAACTTCTCTCGGAGTGGCTGTCGGAGTCGGAGCCGGATACCCATTCACCAACATGAGCTTGATGTCTTTGTCTTGTGTAGCTCCTTGATGATTTTTACTTCCTTTCCGAATCCTTGCTTCTCCGTGAGTATCTTCGTTCATAACGATCATCTCTACTCCTTCTTTCCCTTGGTGGTGATCCTTTGCTTCTTCTTTTTGGAGAATCTTCTCTTCTCTTGTAGGGAGCCGTACACTCATTGGAATAGTGTCCGGTTCTTCCACAATTGTAATAGTTTCGCTCTCGACTAGAAGATCTTTTGTCATTGTAGGACCTTGACTTGGAGCTTCTATCTTTGCTTCTACTCTTGTAGAACTTGTTGAAGTTCTTCACCATTAAGCTCAATTCTTCATTGAAGTCTTGTTTCTCACTTGATGATGTAGGGGCTTCACATGAGGCTTTATAGGCACCACTTGATTTGTTGTGAAGTTCCTCTTTATCCTTAAGTGACATATCATGAGCAACAATTCTTCCAATCACCTCCGTTGGCTTGAGATCTTTGTAATTGGGCATCATTTGGATCAATGTGCACACGGTATCATATTTTCCATCCAAGGCTCTTAGGATCTTCTTGATGATGAATCTATCGGTCATCTCTTCACTTCCTAAGACGGCAATCTCATTTGTGATGAGAGCAACCCTAGAGTACATTTCAGCGACACCTTCACCATCCTTCATCTTGAACTTGTCAAGTTGGCTTTGAAGCACATCCAACTTGGATTCCTTGACGGAGTCGGTACCTTCGTGCATATCAATCAAAGTGTCCCAAATTTCCTTTGCATTCTCAAGGCGGCTGATTCTGTTGAATTCTTCGGGGCACAATCCGTTGAAGAGAATATCACAAGCTTGAGCATTGTATTGCAACATCTTCAACTCATCCGCGGTAGCTTCACGGTTTGGTTCTCTCCCATCAAAGAAGTCACCTTGCAAACCAACACACACAATAGCCCAAACAGCGGGGTTATGTCCAAGAATATGCATTTTCATTTTATGCTTCCAACTAGCAAAATTAGTACCATCAAAGTAAGGACCTCTATGGTGATAATTTCCCTCGCTAGACGCCATACTCTCCTAGGTTGTGAAACCAAGGCTATGACCACCAAAAGCTATGGAGATCAAGCAAATGGAGACCAAAGCTCTGATACCACTTGTAGGATCGAAAGTATGTCTAGAGGGGGGGTGATTAGACTACTTGACCAAATAAAAACTTAACCTTTTCCCAATTTTAGTTCTTGGCAGAATTTAGCTATTTTAGGACAAGTCAAGCAATCATCACACAATTCAAGCAAGCATGCAAAGAGTATATTGGCAGCGGAAAGTAAAGCATGCAACTTGCAAGAATGTAAAGGGAAGGGTTTGGAGAATTCAAACGCTATTGGAGACACGCATGTTTTTCCCGTGGTTCGGATAGGTGGTGCTATCCTACATCCACGTTGATGGAGACTTTAACCCATGAAGGGTAACGGTTGCGCGAGTCCACACAGGGCTCCACCCACGAAGGGTCCACGAAGAAGCAACCTTGTCTATCCCACCATGGCCATCGCTCACGAAGGACTTGCCTCACTAGCGGTAGATCTTCACGAAGTAGGCGATCTCCTTGCCCTTACAAACTCCTTGGTTCAACTCCACAATCTTGTCGGAGGCTCCCAAGTGACACCTAGCCAATCTAGGAGACACCACTCTCCAAGAAGTAACAAATGGTGTGTAGGTAATGAACTCCTTGCTCTTGTGCTTCAAATGATAGTCTCCCCAACACTCAACTCTCTCTCATAGGATTTGGATTTGGTGGAAAGAAGATTTGAGTGGAAAGCAACTTGGGAAGGCTAGAGATTAAGATTCATATGGTAGGAATGGAATGTATTGGTCTCAACACATGAGTAGGTGGTTCTCTCTCAGAACATATGAGTTGGAATGGTGTGTGTGTTCTGATGGCTCTCTCTTCTAATGAGAAGGAGGTGGAGGGGTATATATAGCCTCCACACAAAATCCAACCGTTACACAGTTTTCCAATCTCGATGGGACCGAATAAATAAACTCGGTCGGACCGAAAATGTAAACCTAGTGACCGTTAGAGATTTTCGGTGGGACTGACATGCAACTCGGTAGGACCGATGTGGTTAGGGTTTGGGCATAACGTAATCTCGGTGAGACCGATTACAGAAACTCGGTGGGACCGAGTTTGGTAATTAGCTAACCAGAGAGTTGGTCAGGCAAACTCGGTGGGACTGATTTGCTCTTTCGGTGAGACCGAGTGGAACTCGGTGAGACCGAAAAGTTACAAAGGGGAAATACTGAGTTTACATTGCAATCTCGGTGGGACCGATTCGCTCTTTCGGTAAGACCGAAAAGTTACGAAAGGGAAACAGAGAGTTTGCAACCCCATCTCGGTGAGACCAAAATCCTTATCGGTAGAACCGAATTGCTAGGGTTTGGCAGTGGCTAATGACAAGTGAAACTCGGTGGCGCCGGATAGGAAGAATCGGTAGGACCGAGTTTGGCTTAGGGTTTAGGTCATATGTGGATATGGGAAAGTAGTTGAGGGTTTTGGAGCATATCACTAAGCACATGAAGCAAGAGGCTCATTAAGCAACACCTCATCCCTCCTTAATAGTATTGGCTTTTCCTAAAGACTCAATGTGATCTTGGATCACTAAAATATAAAATGAAGAGTCTTGAGCTTTTAAGCTTGAGCCAATCCTTTGTCCTTAGCATTTTGAGGGTTCCACTTTCACATCCATGCCATGCCAATCATTGAGCTTTCCTGAAATAATCATCTTGGAATAGCATTAGCTCAATGAGCTATATGTTGTTATGAATTACCAAAACCACCTAGGGATAGTTGCACTTTCATCTTCTCTCTTGTAATGGATTGAGTTTTCCCTTTGAAGTTATCTTATCGGATTGAGTCTTTAAAGATTTGAGAACACTTGATGTATGTCTTGCCGTGAATATCTGTGGTGACAATGGGATATCATGTGCCACTTGATGTATGTTTTGGTGACCAACTTGCGGGTTCCGCCCCTGAACCTATGCATAAGGGTTGGCACACGTTTTCGTCGTGATTCTCCGGTAGAAACTTTGGGCACTCTTTGAGGTTCTATGTGTTGGTTTGAATAGATGAATTGAGATTGTGTGATGCATATCATATAATCATACCCACGGATACTTGAGGTGACAATGGAGTATCTAGGTGACATTAGGGTTTTGGTTGATTTGTGTCTTAAGGTGTTATTCTAGTACGAACTCTAGGGCTGTTTGTGACACTTCTAGGAATAGCCCAACGGATTGATAGGAAAGAATAACTTTGAGGTGGTTTCGTACCCTACATAATCTCTTCATTTTTTCTCTGCTATTAGTGACTTTGGACTGACTCTTTATTGCATGTTGAGGGATAGTTATATGATCCAACTATGTTATTATTGTTGAGAGGACTTGCACTAGTGAAAGTATGAACCCTAGGCCTTGTTTCCTATCATTGCAATACCGTTTACGCTCACTTTTACCGCTAGTTACCTTGCTGTTTTTATATTTTCAGTTTACAAAAAACCTATATCTACCATCCATATTGCACTTGTATCACCATCTCTTCGCTGAACTAGTGCACCTATACAATTTACCATTGTATTGGGTGGGTTGGGGACACAAGAGACTCTTTGTTATTTGGTTGCAGGGTTGCTTGAGAGATACCATCTTCATCCTACACCTCCTACGGATTGATAAACCTTAGGTCATCCACTTGAGGGAAATTTGCTACTGTCCTACAAACCTATGCACTTGTAGGCCCAACAACGTCTATAAGAAGAAGGTTGTGTAGTAGACATCACCGGCGAGCTGGGGACGATTGCCTCAGGAGCTGACGAGGCCTTGGGGGTCGCCCTCCCCTGGAGACACTCCTCTGGGCCTCGCGAGGACGACCGGGCCGGAGAAGTGCGGGCGCCATCGCCGCCCTTCTGCGCCGGAGGAGGTGCGGTCGTGCCAGGCTGCTAGGCCCCCGAGGGTGTGGCCGCCCCTTCCTTCTTATTCTTCGACGACGACGTCAGCCTAGAAGATCAATGAGGAAGCATCAGGAAGCCGCGACAGGAGCAGGAACAAGGGCAAGGTCAGGGCCGGAAACTCACTGGTCCACGGCGGTGTAGTCCCGGCGCCTCTTCAGAAGCGTGAAGCTTAGGGGCCTCGCGGCCTGGGGCACAGGCGCGCGGTCCCCAGGAGTCTACGAGGCCGCGGTAGCCCCGGGCGGCGGTGAAGTAGGGGCGTCACCCCGAGGGATCAGCGACGATCTGCTCTTTGTCCGGACGCCGGACATCGACTTCCCCGAGGGGGAGACCCTGAACCTCGTGGTAACCCCAGCTGGAGGCAGGACTTCCTTCACCAGCTGGTCGTCGGCGTCGGCGTCATCGGGCAAGGCGCGAACAAAATCAGCCTTGCGCAGAGGGGAGGTCTCCCCGGACCCTTCCAGGGTGGCCGCCGAGTCCTGCTCCTCCACCTCGTCGGAGGACACCACCACCGGAGCCTTCACCACCGGGGCCTCAGAGGGTGCCGGGGGCACAAGACCACGCCCATCGAAGACAAGCATGGCGGCAGCAATCTGTGCCCCCTCCGGGCAATGGTACAAGGGAGCGAAGCTGTCCGGCGGGTACCCATGGTCATCCCCAACCAAGGAGCGGAGGGCCGTGCCCAGCTCCTTGTCTGACAGGGCCTCCGGATGCAGGCGAAGGTCGTCTCCTTCGTCCCCGAGCTTCCACAAGGGACGCGCGCACGCCTGGAGCGGACCCACGCGCTGCGCCATGAACTCCTTGATGATCATGGATCCCATCAGCTTCTCCGCTCTTAAGTCGCCAGGCTTCAGGTCCGTGGTAATCCTCTCCAGCACCGACTTCGCCCGAGGGTTGATGTCTACTACACAACCTTCTTCTTGTAGACGTTGTTGGGCCTGCAAGTGCACAGGTTTGTAGGACAGTAGCAAATTTCCCTCAAGTGGATGACCTAAGGTTTATCAATCCACGAGAGGCGTAGGAGGAAGATGGTCTCTCTCAAACAACCCTGCAACCAAATAACAAAAAGTCTCTTGTGTCCCCAACACACCCAATACAATGGCAAATTGTATAGGTGCACTAGTTCGGCGAAGAGATGGTGATACAAGTGCAATATGGATGGTAGATATGGGTTTTTGTAAACTGAAAATATAAAAACAGCAAGGTAACAAGTGGTAAAAGTGAGCGTAAACGGTATTGCAATGGTAGGAAACAAGGCCTAGGGTTCATACTTTCACTACTGTAAGTTCTCTCAACAATAATAACATAGATAGATCATATAACAATCCCTCAACATGCAACAAAGAGTCACTCCAAAGCCACTAATAGCGGAGAACAAATGTAGAGATTATGGTCGGGTACGAAACCACCACAAAGCTATTCTTTCGGATCAATCTATAAAAGAGTTCGTACTAGAATAACACCTTAAGATACAAATCAACCAAAACCCTAATGTCACCTAGATACTCCATTGTCACCTCAAGTATCCATGGGCATGATTATACGATATGCATCACACAATCTCAGATTTATCCAACCAACATAAAAGTACTTCAAAGAATGCCCCAAAGTTTCTACCGGAGAATCAAGAACGTGTGCCAACCCCTATGCATAGGTTCCCAATGTCACGAAACCCACAAGTTGATCACCAAGACATACATCAAGTGTTCATAAAAGACTCAATCCGATAAGATAACTTCAAAGGGGAAACTCAATTCATCACAAGAAAGTAGAGGGGGAGAAACATCATAAGATCCAACTACAATAGCAAAGCTCGGGATACATCAAGATCGTGCCATAGAGGGAACACGAGAGAGAGAGATCAAACACATAGCTAAAGGTACATACCCTCAGCCCCGAGGGTGAACTACTCCCTCCTTGTCATGGATAGCGCCGGGATGATGAAGATGGCCACCGGTGATGGATCCCCCCTCCGGCAGGGTACCAGAAAGGGGTCCCGATTGGTTTTTCGTGGCTCTGGAGGCTTGCGGCGGCGGAACTCCCGATCTAGGTTCTGTTCTGGAAGTTTTAGGGTACGACGGTATATATGGGTGAAAGGAGAACGTCGGTGGAGCTACGGGGGCCCCACGAGGCAGGGGTGCGCGCCCAGGGGGGAGGGCGCGCCCCCCACCCTCGTGAGCACCTCCCGTATCTTCTGACGTGGGGTCCAAGTCCATCAGGTGGGTTTCCTTCCAAAAATAACTTCTCTAGTTGATTTCGTTCCGTTTTGACTCCGTCTGATATTCCTTTTCCTCGAAATACTGAAATAGGCACAAAACAGCAAATCTGGGCTGGGCCTCCGGTTAATAGGTTAGTCCCAAAAATAATATAAATGTGGAAAATAAAGCCCAATATTGCCTAAAACAGTAGATAATATAGCATGGAGCAATCAAAAATTATAGATATGTTGGAGACGTATCAAGCATCCCCAAGCTTAATTCCTGCTCGTCCTCAAGTAGGTAAATCATAAAAAAGATAATTTTTGCTGCGGAGTGCTACTTGGCATAATTTCAATGTAATTCTTCTTACTTGTGATATGAATATTCAGATCCGAAAGATTCAAGACAAAAGTTCATATTGACATCAAAATAATAATACTTCAAGCATACTAATCAAAGTAATCATGTCTTCTCAAAATAGCATGGCAAAAGAAAGTTCATCCCTACAAAATCATATAGTTAGGCTATGCTTCATTTTCGTCACACAAAGATGTTCCCAACTTCTATACCCCCGATGACAAGCCAAGCAATTGTTTCATACTTAAATAATCTCAAACTTTTTCAACCTTCACGCAATACATGAGCGTGAGCCATGGATATAGCACTATGGGTGGAATAGAATATGATGATGGGGATTGTGTGGAGAAGACAAAAAGGAGAAAGTCTCACATTGACGAGGATAATCAACGGGCTATGGAGATGCCCATCAATTGATGTCAACATGAGGAGTAGGGATTGCCATGCAACGGATGCACTAGAGCTATGAATGCTCAACAAAAGAAAACTAGTGGGTGTGCATCCAACTTGCTTGCTCATGAAGACCTAGGGCATTTTGAGGAAGCCCATCGTAGGAATATACAAGCCAAGTTGTATAATGAAAAATTCCCACTAGTATGAACAAGACAACTCACTATGTGAAAAACATGGTGCTACTTTGAAGCACAATATATGAGACTCACTACATGAAGAACAAGGTGCTACTTTGAAGCACAAGTGTGGAATAAAGGATAGTAGCATTGCCCCTTTTTATTTTTTTATTTTTTTTGGGCCTTTTTTTTTCTTTGGCCTTTCTCTTTTTTGGGGGGGAACAATGCTCTATTGAATGATGATCATCACACTTCTATTTATTTACAACTCAATGATTACAACTCGATACTAGAACATAGTATGACTCTATATGAATGTCTCCGGCGGTGTACCGGGATGGTGCAATGAATCAAGAGTGACATGTATGAAAAATAAAGCATGGTGGCTTTGCCACAAATATGATGTCAACTACATGATCATGCAATGGCAATATGACAAAAGTAATGTATGTATGATGATGATGAACGGAACGGTGGAAAGTTGCATGGCAATATATCTCGGAATGGCTATGGAAATGCCATAAATAGGTAGGTATGGTGGCTGTTTTGAGGAAGATATAGGGAGGTTTATGTGTGATAGAGCGTATCGTATCACGGGGTTTGGATGCACCGGTGAAGTTTGCACCAACTCTCAAGGTGAGAAAGGGCAATGCACGGTACCGAAGAGGCTAGCAAAGGTGGAAAGGTAAAAGTGCGTATAATCCATGGACTCAACATTAGTCAAAAGAACTCATATACTTATTGCAAAAATTTAGAAGTCATCAAAAACCAAGTACTACACGCATGCTCCTGGGGGGATAGATTGGTAGGAAAAGACCATCGCTCGTCCCCGACCGCCACTCATAAGGATAAACAAGCCAGGTACACTTCATGTTTCAAATTTGTTACACAACTTTAACCATACGTGCATGCTACGGGACTTGCTAACTTCAACACAAGTATTTCTCAAATTCACAACTACTCAACTAGCACAACTTTAATATCACTACCTCCATATCTCAAAACAATCATCAAGCATCAAACTTCTCGTAGTATTCAACACACTCATAAGAATTCTTACAAATCTTGTATGTCTAGCATATTAAGATTTTAAGCAAATTACCATGCTACTTAAGACTCTCAAAATAATATAAGTGAAGCATGAGAGTTCATCTATTTCTACAAAATAAAACCACCGCCGTGCTCTAAAAGATATAAGTGTAGTACTAGAGCAAATGACAAACTACTCCGAAAGATATAAGTGAAGATCAATGAGTAGTCGAATAATTATGCAACCAAGTGAAGACTCTCCCATTTAATAATTTCAGATCCTGATACTTTATTCAAACAGCAAGCAAAGCTAAAGAAAATAAAATGACGCTCCAAGCAAAACACATATCATGTGGTGAATAAAAATATAGCTTCAAGTAAAGTTACCGATGAATGAAGACGAAAGAGGGGATACCTTCCGGGGCATCCCCAAGCTTAGGCTCTTGGTTGTCCTAGAATATTACCTTGGGGTGCCTTGGGCATCCCGAAGCTTAGGCTCTTTCCACTCCTTATTCCATAGTCCATCGAATCTTTACCCAAAACTTGAAAACTTCACAACACAAAACTTAATAGAAAACTCATGAGCTCCGTTAGCGAAAGAAAACAAAACACTACTTCATGGTACTGTAATGAACTCATTCTTTATTTATATTGGTGTTAAACCTACTGTATTCCAACTTCTTTATGGTTTATAAACTATTTTACTAGCCATAGAGTCATCAAAATAAGCAAACAACACAATGAAAACATAATCTGTCAAAAACAGAATAGTCTGTAGTAATCTGTAACTAACGAAAACTTCTGAAACTCCAAAAATTCTACAAAAATTATACGACCTGGAAAATTTGTTTGTTGATCAGAAGCAGTTGGAATCACTATTTTATCACGTTCTGGTGATTTTTAACAATTCGGGCACTGAGCGCAAAGATTCTGGAAATTACAGCAAGATCAAATAACTATCATCCAAGAAGATCCAATAGGTTCTAGTTGGCACAAACACTAATTAAAACACAAAACCACATCTAAACAGAGGCTAGATGGATTATTTATTACTAAACAGAACCAAAAAGCAAAAAACTAAAATAAAATTGGGTTGCCTCCAACAAGCGCTATCGTTTAACGCCCCTAGCTAGGCATTATGATTTCAATGATGCTCACATAAAAGATAAGAATTGAAACATAAAGAGAGCATCATGAAGAATATGACTAGCACATTTAAGTCTAACACACTTCCTATGCATAGGGATTTTGTGATAAAACAACTTATGGGAACAATAATCAACAAGCATAGGAAGATAAAACAAGCATAACTTCAAGATTTTAAGCACATAGAGAGGAAACTTGATATTATTGCAATTCCTACAAGCATATGTTCCTCCCTCATAATAATTTTCAGTAGAATCATGAATGAATTCAACAATATAACCAGCACCTAAAGCATTCTTTTCATGATCTACTTGCATAGAAAATTTACAACTCTCCACATAAGCAAAATTCTTCTCATGAATAATAGTGGGAGCAAACTCAACAAAATAACTATCATGTGATTGAAAATTAAGATCAATATGACAAGTTTCATGGTTATCATTATTCTTTAAAGCATACGTGTTATCACAATAATCATTATAGATAGGAGGCATGCTTTCATCATAATAAATTTTCTCATCAAAGCTTGGGGGACTAAAAGTATCTTCTTCACTAAACATAGCATCCCCAAGCTCGGGACAAACATTAATTTCAGCAAATATATTCTAAAATATGTCATTCTCATCAAACATAGCTTCCCCAAGCTTGGGCCTTTTCATATCATAAGCATAATCACTCTCATCATTAATAGTATGGATAGCACCAATAGTATAGCAATTATCATTATCACAAGTAGTAGGAGCAACATCCTTTGGAAGGGATACCTTTTTACCTTTGTTTCTCCTTCTTTTCTTTTTCTTCTTCACATTATGTGTAGGTTCAACCTTCCTCTTTGAGCTCCTTATTGATGAGATTGGTTGAATAGAAAGCTCCTCCTCGTTACCTGATTCATCATAAGAAATAATAGGAGGAGATTGGGAAGTCTCTTCCCTTTCATTAGTATTCTCTTCATCTTCTATTTGTTTTCTTTTCTTTATGTAATTGGCAATATAAGGATTTTCAATGCAATTCACCGCACAATACATATAAATCTTTTCTAGATCAAAATCAAGAAATCTATCAAGATTAAATTTTGGAATACCCTCAGTTATACGTTTCATTTCTTCATAACCCAAAAGAAGGCTAAGTTCTTTATGATGCTCAAGGGTAATCAAATTATCACAATATTTGGACACGACTTGATCATGAAACAAATAGCATCGGAGCTTTAAATGACCATGTTCATTGCAAAGTTCACAAGGGGCACGAAAAATATTGAATCTTTCAGCACATTCATCTAGCTCTTCTTGCAACAATTTGGTTTCTAAGTACTTATGCCTCTTGCAATATATATCTTCTTTATTTGGTGTGTTCATGCAAACATGCACTCCACAAAAGTTGACATGCTTATGAGAGATATTTTCATCAAGACTAGAGCAATCATCATTGCAATAATGCTCATCATTCAAAGATTTAGTGCCAAACAATTTAGAGATTTCTTCTTCTAGCACTTGAGCACAATTATCCTTTCCATCATACTCACGAAAGATATTAAAAAGATGAAGCGTATGAGACAAACTCAATTCCATTTTTTGTAGTTTTATTTTATAAACTAGACTAGTGCTAAAACAAGAAACAAAAAGATTCGATTGCAAGATCTAAAGATATACCTTCACTTACCTAGCCTCCCCGGCAACGGCGCCAGAAAAGAGCTTGATGTCTACTACACAACCTTCTTCTTGTAGACGTTGTTGGGCCTGCAAGTGCACAGGTTTGTAGGACAGTAGCAAATTTCCCTCAAGTGGATGACCTAAGGTTTATCAATCCGTGAGAGGCGTACGAGGAAGATGGTCTCTCTCAAACAACCCTGCAACCAAATAACAAAAAGTCTCTTGTGTCCCCAACACACCCAATACAATGGCAAATTGTATAGGTGCACTAGTTTGGCAAAGAGATGGTGATACAAGTGCAATATGGATGGTAGATATGGGTTTTTGTAAACTGAAAATATAAAAACAGCAAGGTAACAAGTGGTAAAAGTGAGCGTAAACGGTATTGCAATGATAGGAAACAAGGCCTAGGGTTCATACTTTCACTAGTGTAAGTTCTCTCAACAATAATAACATAGATAGATCATATAACAAGCCCTCAACATGCGACAAAGAGTCACTCCAAAGCCACTAATAGCGGAGAACAAACGTAGAGATTATGGTCGGGTACGAAACCACCACAAAGCTATTCTTTCGGATCAATCTATAAAAGAGTTCGTACTAGAATAACACCTTAAGATACAAATCAACCAAAACCCTAATGTCACCTAGATACTCCATTGTCACCTCAAGTATCCATGGGCATGATTATACGATATGCATCACACAATCTCAGATTTATCCAACCAACATAAAAGTACTTCAAAGAGTGCCCCAAAGTTTCTACCGGAGAATCAAGAACGTGTGCCAACCCCTATGCATAGGTTCCCAATGTCACGAAACCCGCAAGTTGATCACCAAGACATACATCAAGTGTTCATAAAAGACTCAATCCGATAAGATAACTTCAAGGGGGAAACTCAATTCATCACAAGAAAGTAGAGGGGGAGAAACATCATAAGATCCAACTACAATAGCAAAGCTCGGGATACATCAAGATCGTGCCATAGAGGGAACACGAGAGAGAGAGAGAGAGATCAAACACATAGCTACTGGTACATACCCTCAGCCCCGAGGGTGAACTACTCCCTCCTCATCATGGATAGCGCCGGGATGATGAAGATGGCCACCGGTGATGGATCCCCCCTCCGGCAGGGTACCGGAAAGGGGTCCCGATTGGTTTTTCATGGCTCTGGAGGCTTGCGGCGGTGGAACTCCCGATCTAGGTTCTGTTCTAGAAGTTTTAGGGTACGACGGTATATATGGGTGAAAGGAGAACGTCGGTGGAGCTACGGGGGCCCCACGAGGCAGTGGGCGCGCCCAGGGGGGAGGGCGCGGCCCCCACCCTCGTGAGCACCTCCCGTATCTTCTGACGTGGGGTCCAAGTCCATCAGGTGGGTTTCCTTCCAAAAATAACTTCTCCAGTTGATTTCGTTCCATTTTGACTCCGTCTGATATTCCTTTTCCTCGAAATACTGAAATAGGCATAAAACAGCAAATCTGGGCTGGGCCTCCGGTTAATAGGTTAGTCCCAAAAATAATATAAAAGTGGAAAATAAAGCCCGATGTTGCCTAAAACAGTAGATAATATAGCATGGAGCAATCAAAAATTATAGATACGTTGGAGACGTATCAAGGGTCGGTGAGCTTTGCGCGGAGCCACTCGTCGTGGGACTCGGGCATCTCCGTCGGCAGCACCAGCTGGGGGTGGGAGCACTTGGCATCCATCAGGACCCACTTGCTCCTGGAGCCCTCAGCCTTCTTCCCGGCCTTCGAGATCGCGTTGGTCTTATTGGTCGCGACGAAGTTGACGCACCGCAAGCGGTGGCCCTCATTGATCCGGAGGAAGAAGAAGTGGCGCATCAGTGCGACGGACGCCATCATTCTGATGTACGCCTCGCAATAGAAGGAGAAGATTGACAGGAGGAGGATGGAGTTGGGATGAAGATGGAGGGCGTGAATCTTGTAATGGCTGAGGACGGAGAAGAAGAAGTCGGAGAAGGGGGGAACCAACCCCGCGACGATGCTGCTCATGAAGAAGGGGTAGAAGGTGCTGCCTGGGACCTCCAGCTCGGTGGAGCGAGCCCGGAGCGTAGTCTTCCTATTCTCATCACCCTCCGCCGTCATCAGGAGCATGGCGGCAAGGTTCTTCTCTGAGACGCTCGGCGCGTTGAGCGCCGGCTCGTACCAGGATGGCGGGGGAGTAGCCCGAGCTTTGTTGGGTGCCATTAGCATCAGGCTTGAAGGAGGATTTGGGTGGATCTGGGTGGATCTGGAGTCTTCGGAAGCGAGGAGCAAGAAATGGGATCTGGAGCGAGACGAAGGAAAGCAATGAAGGCAGCACAACCCGCTCCAGCCTTTTGTCAGTCGGACAGTTGCCGTGGTAGCATGGGGAAGCGGAGGCGCCCATGTCCCGTCAGTCGCCACCCGTCAATCAAGGCCGTAGGCGGTCAGGGCCCGCGGCACTCCACACTTGCCCTTTGGCTTCGCCTTGAAGCCAAGTCCGAGCGCGCCTTGGGCCCAGGGGCTACTGTCGACGTTCTGGGAACGGCCCATCTTCACCAGCAAACACTCAAGACCCTCGCGAGGGGTCGAGCCTCGTGAGGCGGACGACACAAGACCTCCTCAGGGGCGGCCTCACTAGGCCGGCTCGTGAGGAGCAGAGAGATCAAGGCGGGGGCACCTCGTGAGGTTCCTGAGGGAGTCCTGGATTAGGGGATCTCCGGACAACCGCACTGTATCCTTTGGCCGGACTGTTGGACTATGAAGATACAAGATTGAAGACTTCGTCTTGTGTCCGGATGGGACTCTCCTTGGCGTGGAAGGCAAGCTTGGCAATACGGATATGTAGATCTCCTCCCTTGTAACCGACTCTGTGTAACCCTAGCCCCCTCCGGTGTCTATATAAACCAGAGGGTTTAGTCCGTAGGACGACAACAATCATACCATAGGCTAGCTTTTAGGGTTTAGCCTCTACGATCTCGTGGTAGATCAACTCTTGTAATACTCATATCATCAAGATCAATCAAGCAGGAAGTAGGGTATTACCTCCATCGAGAGGGCCCGAACCTGGGTAAACATTGTGTCCCCCGCCTCCTGTTACCATCCGCCTTAGACGCACAGTTCGAGACCCCCTGCCCGAGATCCGCCGGTTTTGACACCGACATTGGTGCTTTCAAGTAGAGTTCCACTGTGCCGTCATCGTAAGGAAGGATGGCTCGTCTCATTGTCAGGGACAACATCACCTCTGGGGGAGCCCTAGCTGCAGGCCAAACTCTCCGACTAGGCGGCTTCGTCATGACCGCCCGTTCGGCCGCTGCACCGGCGATGACTTCTCGGGTCATCGAAAATAACCTTCACATCGGCTCGGAGCTTACCGAGCGGATGAATCCAATGGAGCTCTCCTCTTTGAATGAGCTCTTGGATCGCATCGCCGCTTTGGGAGTCACCATGGACTATAATAGGATTGGGCTTAAACCCGACAGAAGGGAGATTAACTCTCCGCTGGTCACCCATCAGATAGCGGTGGTGGAGGATCAATGTGGTGATTCTTCCTCTATCTTGAGGACAAGCTATGTCCGGATTCCCAAGCTCTCCGAGCCGGATACCCGTCTACGGGAAGACATCGCCCAAACCCTGAACCTAGAATCAGGCAGCAGACCAGACCCACTGGGCAACATCCCGGAGCCCGAACTTCCAAGGTCGGAAACTCCTCCGCCCCTAGGTCTCAGATCGGGTCAAGGTCCGGACTTAAGTCCACCCACACACCCAGATATAAACAACCTTTCCCACATTAGGCAAGAGCCCCAGGAGACAGTACATCACTATTGGGCCAGATTCCTCCTTGTAATGAACAAGGTTAAGGACTGTCGCGAAGAAGACGCAATCTCATTCTTTTGCAATAATTGCACGGACAAGGGAATCCTCAACGCCATAAGTCGCCGTGACATAGCACGCTTCGCTGACTTGGCGGCCATAGTACGGAAGTACTGTGCGATGGAAAGCGCCTGGAAAACCCAAACAAAATTTTGGGATAATCCGGCTCTGACAAAGCCCCCAGTCCGAACTAAAAGGGTGCACTCTCATAAGTCGCTCGACTCAATTACAAAGAAGCAAAATCGCACTACAGGGCGTGGAACCATATTGGAGGGATGGCTTAACGGGCCCTGCAAAATTCACAGTACAACGGATACCATACCAACACACAGCCTTAGAGCATGTTGGGTACTCCGGCAGGTGGCCAAAAGCGGTGAGGATATCCTCATTCAAAACACCGCAGAGCACCATCCCATGGATAACAATACAGTATTGACAGTCTTCGAGACCTTCGCCTCAAATAATAGGCGTAAGCGAGCACTCCGCAGCCTTGCCGAAGTCTGCCACATGGCAGCAATAAATCCATGGAGCGACACGGCTATCACCTTCAATGCCAGTGACGAACCTAAATTCCGAACAGCCCGAGCACCAACCGCCTTGGTCCTTAGTCCAATTGTGGACGGCTTTCGGCTTACTAAAGTCCTCATGGACAGCGGCAGCGGATTAAACCTCATCTATGAGGAGACTCTTCAAAAAATGGAAATAGAGAGAAACCGCATTGAGCAAAGCAGCACGACCTTCAGAGGAATCATCCCCAGTCGGGAGGCACGTTGCGCTGGGAAAATCACACTAGATGTGGTATTCGGCACTTCGGAGAATTACAGGTCCGAAGAAATTACATTCCAAGTGGCCCCGTTCAGTAGCGGATACCACGCCCTTTTAGGGCGGGAGGCATTCACGGTCTTCCAAGCCATACCCCATTACGGGTACATGAAGCTCAAAATGCACGGGCCCAATGGAATCATCACTCTAGCTAGTGATCCGGACACAGCACTCCGCGCCGAAAACAAAACAGCCGCACTGGCCCTCGAGGCGTTATTGGAAGCCCTCACGGCGGAGGAATTAATTGCGCTGCGCTCCACAGTGGACAAGGACGACGTGATACTAGACAAAATATCCAAGTCCACCTCTTTTAAACCAGTGGACGAAATAGTCAAATTCCACATCCACCCAACGGACCCCACAAAAACAGCATCCATCGGGGCATAGTTAAACCATGTTGTAGACGCCGCACTAGGGGAGTTCCTGCACGAGAATTGGGACATATTCGCCTGGCATCCTTCAGACATGCCAGGAATCCCACACAGGCTGGCCGAGCATAGCCATAACATTCTAAAGGGATTCAAGCCGGTCAAGTAGACTCTTTGGCATTTCTCCGAACCTAAGCGACGAGCCATGCGAGAGGAGCTAGCTAAGTTACTGGAGGCCAGATTTATTAGAGAAATAAAACATCCGGACAGGCTAGCAAACCTGGTGATGGTACCAAAGAAGGATAAATCCTGGCGCCTATGTGTCGATTTCAAGGACCTTAACAAGGCTTGCCCCAAGGATCCCTTCCCCCTCCCCCGCATCAATCAAATTATCGACGCTACTGCGGGACACGATTCATTGTGCTTCCTCGATGCATACTCCGGCTACCACCAAATTAAGATGGCGGAGTCTGATCAAGCTGCAACGACATTTTATTACTCTATACGGCCCCTTCTGTTTTAACACAATGCCCTTCGGGCCAAAAACGCCGGTCCAACGTATCAACGCATGATTCAGACATGTCTGAAAAAATAGATCGGCAAAACAGTGGAGGCATACGTAGACGATGTGGTCGTTAAAACCAGACACATCGAATCCTTAATAGACGATTTGAGGCTCATGTTCGACAATCTCCGAACATACGACATTAAGCTCAATCCAGAAAAATGCGTTTTCAGCGTGCCCGCCGGAAAGCTCCTGGGCTTCATCGTCTCCAATAAAGGAATTGAAGCAAATCCGGCTAAAATCCGAGCTCTGTCATAGTTGGCTATCCCAACTAACCTCAAGCAAATCCAGAAGTTAACTGGATGCGTGGCGGCATTAAGCCGCTTTATCTCCCGATTAGGAGAAAAGGCACTACCCCTTTATCGCCTTCTTCGGCGCACCGAACACTTCGAGTGGACGGACGCGGCCACGGCCGGATTGGAAGAAATAAAAGACATCTTGGCCAGCAACCCAATCTTGGCCGCGCCAAATGTCGGCGAACCAATGCTGTTATATATAGCGGAAACTCACCAAGTTGTAAGTGCAGTGCTCGTCGTCGAACGAGAGATGGACGGACATAAATTCCCACTACAAAAGTCGGTATATTATGTATCCACTGTCCTCACTCCATGCAAATCACAGTACCCACATTATCAAAAGATAGCATACGTGGTATTTATGGCATCCCGGAAACTACGACACTACTTTCAAGAGTGTTCAATCACGGTGGCCTCGGAAGTACCACTCAACGACATAATAAACAACTGCGATGCCACTGGCCGGATTGCCAAATGGGCCATCGAGCTCCTCCCGTTCGACATAACATATAGACCTCGGCGAGCCATTAAGTCGCAAGTACTGGACGATTTTGTCGCCGAGTGGACAGAAGCCGAACTCCCTAAAGAGTACGGCGTGTACTCCAATTGGATCATGCACTTTGACGGCTCTAAAATGCTGGCTGGTCTGGGGGCTGGCGTCGTCCTGACGTCCCCCACCGGAGATACAGTCCAATACGTACTCCAAATACTATACACAGACTCCAACAATGCAGCCGAATATGAGGCCCTATTACATGGTCTCCGGATGGCAGTTTCCATGGGCATTCAACGCCTAGAGGTGCGTGGGGACTCGAACCTCACAATATCTCAAATAAATGGAGACTTTGATGCCAAGGATCCGAAAATGGCGGCATATCGCAACGCCGTCCTCAAAATGTCAGCTTGGTTCGAGGGGCTTGAATTCCACCATGTGGCTCGAGAAAACAATCAAGCGGCGGATATCCTCGCCCGTATCGGTGCTAAGCGCGACCCCGACCCACCTAACATCTTCTTGGAAAGACTGTTTAAACCATCTATGGTATGGGAAGGGGACACCGGTAACAATAGTCCGGACCCGGCCACAACACCAGATACCGAACACTCTGACACAATCGGCAGCTCTGCCACCCAAATTAAACCTTCAGCCCACGTGATAATGGTCGTCATCGCCCCGCGGACAGAACCATTCCTGGCCTACCTAACCAGGCAGGAACTTCCCGAGGACCAAAATGAGGCACGCTGCATAGTGCGGCGGTCCAAAGCCTACAAGGTCCACGAGGGAGGGTTTTATAAGAAAAGCACTACCGGAGTCCTTCAAAGGTGCATCTCCGAAGAGGAAGGGCGGAAGCTATTGGCAGAAATCCATGCTGGACTCGGCGGCCACCACGCCGCAGCCCGGGCCCTTGTAAGCAAGGCCTTCTGTACAGGTTTCTATTCGCCGACGGCCCGAGCAGACGCACAGGACCTTGTTCAACGTTGCGTCGGTTGCCAGCTTTTTGCAAACCAAAGCCATATGCCGCCTACCGCTCTCCAAACAATCCCCATTACTTGGCCTTTTGTGGTCTAGGGGCTTGATATGGTCGGACCCCTCAAAGGGGGAACCCATAAGAAAAAAATACCTATTGGTCATGGTGGATAAATTCACCAAATGGATAGAAGCCAAACCAGTCAAAACGGCTGAATCCGGACCGGTGATAGACTTCATATCCGGGGTTGTACACCGTTATGGCATCCCCCACAGCATCATCACCGGCAATGGCTCGAAATTTACAGCCGACGAGGTAAAACTTTGGTGCAGCAACATGGGCATTAAGCTCGATTATGCTTCTGTCTATCACCCGCAAACTAACGGTCAAGTCGAACGAGCAAATGGTCTTATCATGAGCGGCATTAAACCCAGATTAGTGCGGTCCTTAAAGGAATCAAACACGCACTGGGTAGAGGAGCTCGACTCTGTACTATGGGGGCTGCGGACCACGCCGAATCGCACTACCGGATACACACCGTTTTTTATGGTGTACGGCGCAGAGGCGGTTCTGCCCTGTGACATAATTCAAGACTGACCTCGAGTGCGCATGTATGAAGGAAAAGAGGTCGAGCTCGATCGGCAGGACAGTTTGGACGCCCTGGAGGAGGAGCGTGACGTGGCAAAACCCTGTTCCGCATTCTATCAGCAACAGGCTCGAAGGTATCAAAGCGGAGAAGTACGGGCCAAAACTTATAATGTTGGCGAAGTAGTTCTACACCTGTCGGAGAAGAACAAGAACAAGCTCAAGCCCAAATGGGAAGGTCCCTTCATTATCGACCAAGTTCTGACCGGTGGAGCGTACCGTCTGCGGGATGCATCGGACAATCGACTCGAGCCAAACCCATGGAACGCAGCCAGACTCCGAAGATTCTACGCCTAGTGCCGGACTCTATGTTCGTCTCCTTACCCCCGTCAATTTTTTTGCATATCCGCTATCTGTCTTTTCTCTCTTTCTTTCTTCTTTTTGCATATCCGAAGATTCTATGCCTAGTGCCGGACTCTACGCCTAGGCTAACTTGTGTCTTGACTACACAATCTTGACACGCTAACCGCTCTCATTATACTTGGGGGCTTCTTATTCAGAAGCTTAATATAACTACTTTTCTGGGCTTTACGCCCCACACATGTGTTATTCTTCCACATGTACCTTTTTTTGCCAATATATGCATCGATATGACTTAAGTTTTGGCCAAGCTGGGTTGCCTGGCTCTTGTGTTTATGCCCTACGTTCCCGTTAATTCGGCTAGGGCATAAGGGGAGCACCTCTGCGATTGTTACTACCGGGTCAGCCGGATGTGTACCTCAGACTGGGTGAAACCGAAAGCTAGCGTTCTTAAGGGAATATTCGGTCGGTGAACAAAAGATTACTTTTATTTATTTTTGATACATGCCCCCAGATGTTTATATCCTGCGTCTCTTTTCACAGTTCGGGCATGCACATTAGGGCATGCGTACCCAGGGAAAGGAACCCTTAACGGAACTATTCTCCCGAGAAGATGTTTCTTACTATCCATGTAATATAACATAGCTAGTTGGGACTTGTCTGTTCAAGCACTTATGACCCATACGCCTGGTTTCCACGCATACCCCGATTTTTACATAACCGAGCGGGTATTCAGATACACTCTGGACTATCGGGTCCAGAGATCGAAGCGAAAAGGTCCGCCATGACAAATGATTTACAATCCGGCTGGGGACATTATATATGTCACTTAAAGTACATTGTCACTTAGACTGACTAAATTCTTCTTCTATACCATCCAACAGGCTGTCTAGCCTACAATCCTGTTGGGAATACTTTGCGGCTAATTCTACTTGGTCATACACCAAACTGACGGTGATCTCTTTCCCATCGGGCCCCATAGGTCCGACCTCGGCCATGTGGTTTGGGTCAGCTTTGGTATATCGCGTCTTCACCATGGCCCAGGCTTCCCTTGCACCTTGTCGGCAGGCTGATATCTTCCATAATCGGAAGCGCCGCCGCGCTCCCTTGAGCTTCTCTATAAGCTCCCCCATGCCTCCTGGCAGAGAGGCGGATGGCCACAAGGCTTGGGCAATACCCTGCATCACCTGCCGAACTTGTTCGTGCAGTTGTGAGAGCTCTGGTAGAAGATCACCCGTAGACCCGGGCATCTCCTCTACGGGACGACCTGTCAGCATACCTGGAGACATAACTCTGTTAGCCGGCTTCTTCGCCGAACTCTTTCAAAAGTTCGTTCAAGCACTTACTGAAAATGCCGCATCGAAGCCGCTTATTCTCCTTCACGGAGTCCGCAAGGTGGGCTCGAACATCTTTCAGTTCCACGCCCAGTTGGAGATTGCCGTCCTGGAGATCATTTTTCTCCTGCCTAACCCGCGTAAGCACGCGCTCGCCAGCATTTAGCTGTCGATTAGCACGTTGCGCATCCCCCGGCACGGCCTCCGGATTCACTCCGGAGTCATCTGCAACATCTATTGTTAGATTTGCATGCATGCCGCATACTATATGGTACCTATAATTCTCTGCAATAGAAACAAATGTTACCAGAGGGGCCCTACTCAAACTCTTTCAACGTGGCAACCGCGGCCCGTAGTTGGGCTTTGCACTCTTCCAGCTCTTGAGACAATTGGGTATTCTTCTCTATAAGAACCTGCACAAATAATGATCCTTAAATCAGTTGTGTCAACTGTTTCAAGTCTCAGGGGCTACTGATATATATAATCATCAGATTTTCTTACCCGTATATCCTTTACATACTGGTCCATGGCTCTGGCAAGACCATTTTAAGCAGCACGGATGTACGCGTCTCCTGAGTTGAAGGCATCAAACGCCTCTTGGGAGAAACAAGTGTCACGGAGTACGGCCCGACGACGCCTGTGATTCATGGCGCTCTCCACTTCAGAATTTGTAGAGGATAGTCTATCTGCATCCTCTATAGAAGGAGCATCCGGCGTTCGCCCCGCGTTAGCTTCGCCTCTATGTCTGGCCCTGGAGCCCGATTGGTGGAGGCGTGATCGGCAACCTCTCCGGATATAGTCCGGCGAGCGTTTTTCCTACTAGGAAACATGGACATTATTATGTTTTAAAAGACGACAACCACGGAGTGAGGTTCTGTATCGTACCTCTGCGCCGGCGTCTCGGTCCTGGCCGCCTTCCTTTCTAGCCTACCCGGCTTCGGTGCCCCTTTTTGGCGAGTCACCGCGGGTTTGGCATGGCATCCCGAGGGCCTTCCCTGTAAGACACCATATGTGTACGGTAGGTGAAGTGCATAAAAGGGGATCCTTCTCAGAAGTTGGGACTCTGATTCTTCTTACATGAGATGTAGGGAGTAGCCCAGGATAGTGGGCTATGATGGCCACCATGTCATCATCACAGCTCAATTGATAGAATGTCCTGTCGATCAGCTCCACAAATATGTCCAGATCCTGTTCGAGTCTGGGATCGAGGGCCCGGTCAGGGTCCTCCGGTTGTGGAGGTGGGTTGTTAACCTCCCTTACAGCTTTTCGCAGTTATTGCCATGAAACGGCAAGGTAAATACTTATGACGAAGAATGCGGGAAGACTGGGAGTAAAAAGTGATAGCTCACCCGGCTTGGAGGGTTGTACATGGAGAATCCATCCCGTGGCTTAATGCGGATGAACTCCTCTTCCTCTCCCTTGTACAAATCGGACAGAATTTTTGCTAGAGCCGCAATTGAGTCTGGTCCCTTACGCCCGCAGCGGGTGGCATCATCTTCCCAGTTAAAGTGCCACATGGGGTGCCCTCGATATTGAAGTGGTTGTACCCCCTGCATTATACATATAGACATAACCTCGATTATTGTCAGTCCTGATTGAGCCAGCACTTTTATCCGGCCCATCAGGTAAAGGACTTCTCCGTTATCTTCCTCCTGAGGGCTCCGTGGACGCCAGCTTCGGCGTTTCTTCAAAGGGGCATTGTCGAACTCGGGAAGACCCATCCGAATAGGATCTGGAAGGGGGACATCCTCCATGTAAAACCACTCCAAAGGCCAGTCTTCGGACGTCTTCTTCAGGGTACCGGACAGGTATCCGGTCCAGGCGATGCGCCATATTTTCGCTCCTCCCACTTGATATATTGACGCCTTCTGTGTACGGGGTACAAGGCATAATAGCCTCTTCCACAGCTCGAAGTGAGCTTCGCAGCTGCTACCTCTTGAGCACTGCGTTGGATTTCCTTGAAGAGGAAAGGATGATGCAGCAAAGTAGCGTAAGTATTTCCCTTAGTTTTTGAGAACCAAGGTATCAATCCAGTAGGAGGCTGTGCGCGAGTCCCTCGTACCTACACAAAGCAAATAACTCCTCGCAACCAACACGAATAGGGGTTGTCAATCCCTTCACGGTCACTTAAGAGTGTGAGATCTAATAGAGATGATAGATAATATTTTTGGTATTTTGTGATAAAGATGCAAAGTAAAAAAAGCAAAGTAATAATAAAGTGATGGAAGATTAATATGATGGAGATAGACCCGGGGGCCATAGATTTCACTAGTGGCTTCTCTCAAGAGCATAAGTATTCTACGGTGGGTGAACAAATTACTGTTGAGCAATTGACAAAATTGAGCATAGTTATGAGAATATCTAGGTATGATCATGTATATAGGCATCACGTCCGAGACAAGTAGACCGACTCCTGCCTGCATCTACTACTATTACTCCACTCATCGACCGCTATCCAGCATGCATCTAGAGTATTAAGTTCAAGAAAACAGAGTAACGCCTTAAGCAAGATGACATGATGTAGAGGGATAAATTCATGCAATATGATAAAAACCCCATCTTGTTATCCTCGATGGCAACAATACAATACGTGCCTTGCTGCCCCTACTGTCACTAGGAAAGGACACCGCAAGATTGAACCCAAAGCTAAGCACTTCTCCCATTGCAAGAAAAACCAATCTAGTAGGCCAAACCAAACTGATAATTCAAAGAGACTTGCAAAGATAACCAATCATACATAAACGAATTCAGAGAAGATTCAAATATTGTTCATAGATAATCTTGATCATAAACCCACAATTCATTAGTCTCAACAAACACACCGCAAAAAGAAGATTACATTGAATAGATCTCCATGAGAGAGGGGGAGAACATTGTATTGAGATCCAAAAAGAGAGAAGAAGCCATCTAGCTACTAACTATGGACCCGAAGGTCTGAGGTAAACTACTCACACTTCATCGGAGGGGTGGATGCCCCCTCCAGCGGAGCTCCGGAACAGGCCCCAAGATGGGATCTCGTGGGTACAGAAGGTTGGGGCGGTGGAATTAGGTTTTTGGCTCCGTCTCTGATCGTTTGGGGGTACGTAGGTATATGTAGGAGGAAGAACTACGTCGGTGGAGCTTCGTGGCCCCACGAGGGTGGGGGCGCGACTGGGGGGAGGGCACGCCCCCCTACCTCGTGCCCACCTCAAAGCTTCCCTGGTGTAGGGTCCAAGTCTCCTGGGTCATATTCAGTGAGAAAATCACGTTCCCGAAGGTTTCATTCCGTTTGGACTCCGTTTGATATTTCGTTTCTTCGAAACTCTGAAATAGGCAAAAAATAGCAATTCTGGGTTGGGCCTCTGGTTAATAGGTTAGTCCCAAAAATAATATAAAAGTGGAAAATAAAGCCCAATATGGTCCAAAACAGTAGATAATATAGCATGGAGTAATCAAAAATATAGATACGTTGGAAACGTATCAGGCATCCCCAAGCTTAATTCATGCTCGTCCTCGAGTAGGTAAATGATAAAAAAATTGATGCAGAGTGCTACTTGGCATAATTTCAATGTAATACTCCTTAATTGTGGTATGAATATTTAGATCCGAAAGATTCAAGACAAAAGTTCATATTGACATAAAAATAATAATACTTCAAGCATACTAACTAAGCAATTATGTCTTCTCAAAACAACATGGCCAAAGAAAGTTCATCCCTAGAAAATCATATAGTTTAGTCATGCTCCATTTTCGTCACACAAGAATGCTCTCATCATGCACAACCCCAATGACAAGCCAAGCAATTGTTTCATACTTTAGTAATCTCAAACTTATAGACTTTCACGCAATATATGAGCGTGAGCCATGGATATAGCACTATGGGTGGAATAGAATATGATGATGGGGGTTATGTGGAGAAGACAAAAAGGAGAAGATCTCACATCAACGAGGCTAATCAATGGGCTATGGAGATACCCATCGATTGATGTTAATGCAAGGAGTAGGGATTGCCATGCAACAGATGCACTAGAGCTATAAATGTATGAAAGCTCAACAAAAGAAACTAAGTGGGTGTGCATCCAACTTGCTTTCTCACGAAGACCTAGGGCACTTGAGGAGGCCCATTTTTGGAATATATAAGCCAAGTTCTATAATGAAAAATTCCCACTAGTATATGAAAGTGACAAAACAAGAGACTCTCTATCATGAAAATTATGGTGCTACTTTGAAGCACAAGTGTGGAAAAAGGATAGTAGCATTGCCCCTTTTTATTTCTCTTTTTTTCCTTTTTTTGGCCTTCTTTTTTTTCTTTTGGCCTTTTTTTATTGGGACAATGCTCTACTAAATGATGATCATCACACTTCTATTTATTTACAACTCAATGATTACAACTCGATACTAGAACATAGTATGACTCTATATGAATGCCTCTGGCGGTGTACCGGGATATGCAATGAATCAAGTGTGACATGTATGAAAGAATTATGAACGGTGACTTTTCCACAAATACTATGTCAACTACATGATCATGCTAAGCAATATGACAATGATGAAGGTGTCATGATGAACGGAGTGGCGGAAAGTTGCATGGCAATATATCTCGGAATGGCTATGGAAATGCCATAATAGGTAGGTATGGTGGCTGTTTTGAGGAAGATATAAGGAGGTTTATGTGTGAAAGAGCGTATCATATCACGGGGTTTGGATGCACCGGCGAAGTTTCACCAACTCTCAATGTGAGAAAGGGCAATGCACGGTACCGAAGAGGCTAGCGATGATGGAAGGGTGAGAGTGCGTATAATCCATGGACTCAACATTAGTCATAAAGAACTCACATACTTATTGCAAAAATCTACAGGCCATCAAAAATGAAGCACTACACGCATGCTCCTAGGGGGATAGATTGGTAGGAAAAGACCATCGCTCGTCCCCGACCGCCACTCATAAGGAGGACAATCAAAGAACACCTCATGTTTCAAATTTGTTACATAACGTTTACCATATGTGCATGCTACGGGACTTGCAAACTTCAACACAAGCATTTCTCAAATTCACAACAACTCAACTAGCACGACTTTGATATTATCACCTCCATATCTCAAAACAATCATCAAGCATAAAACTTTTCTTAGTATTCAACACACTCAAAAGAAAGTTTTACAAATCTTGAATACCAAGCATATTAAGATTATTAAGCAAATTACCATGCTTATTTAAGACTCTCAAAATGATCTAAGTGAAGCATGAGAGATCAATTGTTTCTTTAAAACAAATCCACCACCATGCTCTAAAAGATATAAGTGAAGTACTAGAGCAAAACTATATAGCTCAAAAGATATAAGTGAAGCACAAAGAGTATTCTAACAAATTCCAATTCATGTATGGCTCTCTCAAAAGGTGTGTACAGCGAATGCGAGAAGCCAGGGCATTTTTACATTTGCCACCCTAGCCATGTGAGTAAACTGTCTATTAAAGAGACGGGGATTCTTAGATCCAAATCACACCATCCTCCCACGGCGAGTATCCATCGGAGCGTGCTCAAAAAAATCCATTCCAGCATGGCCGGCCATTGCAGCTCCTCCTCTCGCTCCCGTAGCCCTAAGCCCAGAGATTAGAAGAAGTGTTTCGTCCCGCACAGCCAATTAGTAGAGTTACAGACCCAGGGATTTCTCCCTCCAGCGTATATGGTCCCCATTCGAGCCGGGCTCGCCACCTATAATGGCGGGGAGCAAGCGGAGAGCTTTCCCAATCCCTCCAAGGGGGAGCGGGTATGCCTTGTCCCTTATTTATTAAGGGGACTTGGATTTCCAATCCATCCGTTCCTCCGCGGGCTCCTGGAGTTTTATGGCCTCCAGTTGCATAACTTCACCCCCGCTTCCATATTACACATCGCTGGTTATGTTGCCCTTTGTGAGCTTTTTCTAGGCTGCGAAGCTCATTTCGCGCTGTGGAAGAAGCTATTCTGCCTGGTGCCCCGTACACAGAAAGGGTCAATATATCAAGTGGGTGGAGCCGAAATATGGCGCATCGCCGGGACCGGATACCTGTCCGGTACCCCAAAGAAGACATCCGAAGACTGGCCTTTAGAGTGGTTTTACATGGAGGACGTCCCCCTTCCAGATCCTTTTCGGATGGGTCTTCCCAAGTTCAACAATGCCCCTTTGAAGAAACGCCAAAGCTAGCGCCCACGGAGCCCTCAGGAGGAAGATAACAGAGAAGTCCTTTACCTGATGGGCCAGATAAAAGTGCTGGCACAATCAGGATTGACAATAACCGAGGTTATGTCAATATGTATAATGCGGGGGGTACAGCCACTTCAATATCGAGGGCACCCCATGTGGCACTTTAATGGGGAAGATGATGCTACCCGCTGTGAGCGTAAGGGACCGGACTTAGTTGTTGCTCTAGAAAAAATTATGTCTGATTTGTACAAGGGAGAGGAAGAGGAGTTCATCCGTATTAAGCCACGAGATGGATTCTCCATGTACAACCCTCCAAGCTGGGTGAGCTGTCACTTTTTACTCCCAGCCTTCCCGCATTCTTCGTCATAAGTACTCACCTTGCCGTTTCATGGCAGGAACTACGAAAAGCTGTAAGGGAGGTCAACAGCCCACCTCCACAACCAGAGGACCCTAACCGGGCCCTCGATCCCGGACTCGAAGAGGATCCAGACTTATTTGTGGAGCTGATCGACAGGACATTCTATCAATTGAGCTACGATGATGCCACGGTGGCCATCACAACCAACTATCCAAGGCTACTCCCTGCATCACATATATGAAAAACCAGAGTGCCAACTTCTGAGAAGGATCCCCTTTTATGCACTTCACCTACCGCACATATATGGTGTCTTACAAGGAAGGCCCTCGGGACGCCATGCCGAGCCCGCAGTGACTCGCCAACAAGGGGCACCGAAGCTTGGTAGGCTAAAGAGGAAGGCGGTCAGGACTGAGACGCCAGCGCAGAGGTATGATACAGAACCTCGCTCCGTGGTTACCGTATTTTAAAATATAATAACGTCCATGTTTCCTAGTAGGAAAAACGCTCGCCGGACTATATCCGGAGAGGTTGTCGATCACGCCTCCACCAGTCGGGCTCTAGGGCCGGACATAGAGGCGGAAGCTAACACGGGGCGAATGTCGGATGCTCCTCCTACAGAGGATGCGGATAAAATATCCGCTACAAATTCCAAAGTGGAGAGCGCCGTGAATCACAGGCGTCGCCGGGCCGTACTCCGTGACGCTTGTTTCTCCCAAGAGGCGTTTGATGCCTTCAACTCAGGAGACACGTACATCCGTGCTGCTCAAAATGGTCTTGCCAGAGCCACGGACCAGTATGTAAAGGATATACGGTAAGAAATTCTGATGATTATATATATATATCAGTAGCCCCTGAGACTTGAAACAGTTGACACAACTGATTTAAGGATCATTATTTGTGCAGGTTCTTATAGAGAAGAATACCCAATTGTCTCAAGAGCTAGAAGAATGCAAAGCCCAGCTACGGGCGGTAGTTGTCGCGTTGAAGGAGTCTGAGAAGGCTCCCTCTGGTAACACTTGTTTCCATTGCAAAGAATGACAAGTATCAGAGAATATGCGGCATGGATGCAAATCTAACAAGAGATGTTGCATATGACTCTGGAGGCCGTGCCAGGGGATGCGCAACGTGCTAATCGACAGCTAAATGCTGGCGAGCGCGTGCTTACGCGGGTCAGGCAGGAGAAAAATGATCTCCAGGACGCCAATATCTAGCTGGGCGTGGAACTGAAAAATGTCCGAGCCCAGCTTGCGGACTTCGTCAAGGAGAATAAGCGGCTTCGACGCGGCATTTTCAGTAAGTGCTTGAATGAACTTTTTAAACAGTTCGGCGAAGAAGCCGGCTAACAGAGTTATATCTGCAGGTATGCTGACGGGTCGTCCCGTGGAGAAGATGCCCGGGTCTGCGGGTGATCTTCTACCAGAGCTCTCACAACTGCACAAAAAAGTTCGGCAGGTGATGCAGGGTATTGCCCAAGCCTTGTGGCCATCCGCCTCCCCTCCAGGAGGCGTGGGGGAGCTTATAGAGAAGGTCAAGGGAGCACGTCGGCGCTTCTGATTATGGAAGATATCAGCCTGCCGACAAGGCGCAAGGGAAGCCTGGGCCATGGTGAAGACGCGATATACCAAAGCTGACCTCAACCACATGGCCGAGGTCGGACCTGTGGGGCCCGATGGGAAAGAGATCCCCGTCAGTTTGGTATATGACCAAGTAGAATTAGCCGCGAAGTATTCCCAACAGGATTGTAGGCTAGACAACCTGTTGGATGGTATAGAAGAAGAATTTAGTCAGTCTAAGTGACTGTGTACTTTAAGTGACATATATAATGTCCCTAGCCTGATTCTAAATCATTTGTCATGGCGGACCTTTTCGCTTCGACCTCTGGACCCGATAGTCTGGAGTGTATCCGAATACCCGCTCGGTTATATAAAAACCGGGGCATGCGTGGAAACCAGGTGTAGGGGTCATAAGTGCTTGAACAGACAAGTACCCAACTAGCTATGTTATATTACATGGATAGTAAGAAACATCTTCCAGGGAGAATAGTTTCGTTAAGGGTTCCTTTCCCTGGGTACGCATGCCCTAAAGTGCATGTCTGAACTGCGAAAGGAGATGTGGGCTATAAACATCTAGGGGCATGTATTAAAAATAAATAAAAGTCATCTTTTATTCACCGACCGAATATTCCCTTAAGAACGCTAGCTTTAGGCTTCACCCAGTCTGAGGTACACATCCGGCTGACCCAGAAGTAACAATCGCAGAGGTGCTCCCCTTATGCCCTAACCGAATTAACGGGAACGTAGGGCATAAACACAAGAGCCAGGCAACCCAGCTTGGCCAAAACTTAAGTCATATCGATGCATATAATGGCAAAAAAAGGTACATGTGGAAGAATAACACATGTGTGGGGCATAAAGCCCCGAAAAATAGTTATATTAAGCTTCTGCATAAGAAGCCCCCAGGTATAATGAGCGCGGTTAACGCGTCAAGATTGTGCAGTCAAGACACAAGTTAGCGTTTTAAGGCCTTAAGGAAAAAGAAGAAAGAAAGAGAGAAAAGACAGATAACGGATATGTAAAAAATTAACGGGGGTAAGGAGATGAACATAGAGTCCGGCACTAGGCATAGAATCTTTGGAGTCTGGCTGCATTCCATGGATTTGGCTTGAGTCGACTGTCTAATGCATCCCGCAGACGGTACGCTCCACCTGTCAGAACCTGGTCAATAATGAAGGGACCTTCCCATTTGGGCTTCAGCTTGTTCTTTTTATTCTTCGGCAGGCGTAGAACTAGTTCGCCAATGTTATATGTTTTGGCCCGTACTTCTCTGCTTTGATACCTTCGAGCCTATTGCTGATAGAATGCGGAACGGGCTTTTGCCACATCGCGCTCCTCCTCCAGGGAGTCCAAACTGTCCTGTCGATCGAGCTCGGCCTCTTTTTCTTCATACATGCGCACTCGAGGTGAGTCATGAATTATGTCGCAAGGCAGAACCGCCTCTGCATCGTACACCATAAAAACCCGTGTGTATCCGATAGTGCGATTCGGCATGGTCCGCAGCCCCTAGAGTACGGAGTCAAGCTCCTCTACCCAGTGCGTGTTTGATTCCTTTAAGGACCGCACTAATCTAGGTTTGATGACGCTCATGATAAGACCATTTGCTCGCTCAACTTGATCGTTAGTTTGCGGGTGATAGACAGAAGCATAATCGAGCTTAATGCCCATGTTTCTGCACCAAAGTTTTACCTCGTCGGCTGTAAAGTTCGTACCGTTGTTAGTGATGATGCTGTGGGGGATGCCATAACAGCATACAACCCCAGATATGAAGTCTATCACCGGTCCGGATTCAGCCGTTTTAACAGGTTTGGCTTCTATCCATTTGGTGAATTTATCCACCATGACCAGTAAGTATTTTTTCTTATGGGTTCCCCCTTTGAGGGGTCCGACCATATCAAGCCCCCAGACCGCAAAGGGCCAAGTAATGGGGATTGTTTGGAGAGCGGTAGGCGGCATATGGCTTTGGTTTGCAAAAAGCTGGCAACCGACGCAACGTTGGACCAGATCCTGTGCATCTGCTCGGGCCGTCGGCCAATAGAAACATGTACGAAAGGCCTTGCTTACAAGGGCCCGGGCTACGGCGTGGTGGCCGCCGAGTCCAGCATGGATTTCTGCCAAAAGCTTCCGCCCTTCCTCTTCGGAGATGCACCTTTGAAGGACTCCGGTAGTGCTTTTCTTATAGAGCTCTCCCTCATGGACCTTGTAGGCTTTAGATCACCGCACTATGCAGCGTGCCTCATTTTGGTCCTCGGGTAGTTCCTGCCTAGTTAGGTAGGCCAGGAATGGTTCTATCCACGGGGCGATGACGACCATTATCACGTGGGCTGAAGGTGTTATTTCGATGGGAGAGCCTCCGATTGTGTCAGAGTGTTCGGTATCTGGTGTTGTGGCCGGGTCCGGACTATTATTACCGGTGTCCCCTTCCCATACCACGGATGGCTTAAACAACCTTTCCAAAAAGATGTTAGGTGGGACAGGGTCGCGCTTAGCGCCGATACGGGCGAGGATATCCGCCGCCTGATTGTTTTCCCAAGCCACATGGTGGAATTCAAGCCCCTCGAACCGAGCTGACATTTTGAGGACGGCGTTGCAATATGCCGCCATTTTCGGATCCTTGGCATCGAAGTCTCCATTTAGTTGAGATATTGCAAGGTTTGAGTCCCCACGCACCTCCAGGCATTGAATGCCCATGGAAACTGCCACCCGGAGACCATGTAATAGGGCCTCGTATTCGGCTGCGTTGTTGGAGTCTATGTATAGTATTTGGAGTACGTATTGGACTGTATCTCCGGTGGGGGACGTTAGGACGACGCCAGCCCCCAGACCGGCCAGCATTTTAGAGTCATCAAAGTGCATTATCCAATTGGAGTACGCGTCGTACTCTTTAGGGAGTTCGGCTTCTGTCCACTCGGCGACAAAATCGGCCAATACTTGCGACTTAATGGCTCGCCGAGGTCTATATGTTATGTCGAATGGGAGGAGCTCAATGGCCCATTTGGGAATATCCAGCCCATGGCATCGCTGTTGTTTATTATGTCGTTGAGTAGTACTTCCGAGGCCACAGTAATTGAACACTCTTGAAAGTAGTGTCGTAATTTCTGGGATGCCATAAATACCGCGTATGATATCTTTTGATAATGTGGGTACCGTGATTTGCATGGATTGAGGACAGTGGACACATAATATACCGGCTTTTGAAGTGGGAATTTATGTTCGTCCGTCTCTCGTTCAACGACGAGCATTGCGCTTACAACTTGGTGAGTTGCCGCTATATATAACAGCATTGGTTCGCCGACATTTGGCGCGGCCAAGATTGGATTGGTGACCGGCTTTTATTTCTTCCAATCCGGCCGTGGCCGCGTCCGTCCACTCGAAGTGTTCGGTGCGCCGAAGAAGGCGATAAAGGGGTAGTGCCTTTTCTCCTAATCGGGAGATAAAGCGGCTTAAGGCCGCCACGCATCCAGTTAACTTCTGGATTTGTTTGAGGTCAGTTGGGATAGCCAACTGTGACAGAGCTCGGATTTTGGCCGAATTTGCTTCAATTCCTCTACTGGAGACTATGAAGCCCAGGAGCTTTCCGGCGGGCACGCCGAAAACGCATTTTTCCGGATTGAGCTTTATGTCGTATGTTCGGAGATTGTCGAACATGAGCCTCAAGTCTTCTATTAAGTATTCGACATGTCTGGTTTTAATGACCACATCGTCTACGTATGCCTCCACTGTTTTGCCAATCTGCTTTTCCAGACATGTCTGAATCATGCGTTGATACGTTGCGCCGGCGCTTTTGAGCCCGAAGGGCATTGTGTTAAAACATAAGGGGCCGTATGGAGTGATAAATGCCGTTGCGGCTTGATCGGACTCCGCCATCTTAATTTGGTGGTAACCGGAGTATGCGTCGTGGAAGCACAATGAGTTGTGTCCTGCAGTAGCATCGATAATTTGATCAATGCGGGGGAGAGGGAAGGGATCCTTAGGGCAAGCCTTGTTAAGGTCCTTGAAATCGACACATAGGCGCTAGGATTTATCCTTCTTTGGTACCATCACCAGGTTTGCTAGCCAGTCTGGATGTTTTATTTCTCTAATGAATCCGACCTCCAGTAACTTGGCTAGTTCCTCTCCCATGGCTTGTCGCTTAGGTTTGGAGAAACGCCGAAGAGTCTGCTTGACCGACTTGAATCCATTTAGAATGTCAAGGCTATGCTCGGCCAGCCTGTGTGGGATTCCTGGCATGTCTGAAGGATGCCAGGCGAATATGTCCCAATTCTCGCGCAGGAACTCCCGTAGTGCGGCGTCTACAGGGGGTTTAACTGTGCCCTGATGGATGCTGTTTTTGTAGGGTCCGTTGGGTGGACTTGGAATTTGACTATTTCATCCGCTGGTTTAAAAGAGGTGGACTTGGATCTTTTGTCGAGTATCACGTCGTCCCTGTCCATTGTGGAGCACAGCGCAGTTAATTCCTCCGCCACAAGGGCTTCGGATAATGCCTCAAGGGCTAGTGCGGCTGTTTTGTTTTCGGCACGGACTGCTATGTCCGGATCACTAGCTAGAGTGATGATTCCATTGGGCCCGGGCATTTTGAGCTTCATGTACCCGTAATGGGGTATGGCTTGGAAGATCATGAATGCCTCCCACCCTAGAAGGGCGTGGTATCCGCTACTGAACGGGGCCACTTGGAATGTAATTTCTTCGGACCTGTAATTCTCCGGAGTGCCGAATACCACATCTAGTGTGATTTTCCCAGTGCAACGTGCCTCTCGACTGGGGATGATTCCTCTGAAGGTTGTGCTGCTTTGCTCAATGCGGTTTCTGTCTATTTCCATTTTTTGAAGAGTCTCCTCATAAATGAGGTTTAATCCGCTGGCGCCGTCCATGAGCACTTTAGTAAGCCGAAAGCCGTCCACAATTGGGCTGAGGACCAAGGCGGCTGGTGCTCGGGCTGTTCGGAATTTGGGTTCATCACTGGCATTGAAGGTGATAGCCGTGTCACTCCATGGATTTATTGTTGCCATGTGGCAGACTTCGGCAAGGCTGCGGAGTGCTCGCTTATGCTTATTATTTGAGGCGAAGGTCTCGAAGGCTGTCAATACTGTATTGTTATCCACGGGATGGTGCTCTGTGGTGTTTTGAATGAGGAGATCCTCACCGCTCTTGGCCACCTGCCGGAGTACCTAACATGCTCTCAAGTTGTGTGTTGGTATGGTATCCGCTGTACTGTGAATTTTGCAGGGCCCGTTAAGCCATCCCTACAATACGGTTCCACGCCCTGTAGTGGGCTTTTGCTTCTTTGTGATTGAGTCGGGCGACTTATGAGAGTGCACCCTTTTAATTCGGACTGGAGGCTCTGTCAGAGCCGGATTATCCCAAAATTTTGTTAGCGTGTTATGTCACGGCGACTTATGGCATTGAGGATTCCCTTGTCCGTGCAATTATTGCAAAAGAATGAAATTGTGTCTTCCTTGTGACAGTCCTTGACCTTGTTCATTACAAGGAGGAATCTGGCCCAATAGTGATGTACTGTCTCCTGGGGCTCTTGCCTAATGTGGGAAAGATAGTTTATATCTGGGTGGGTGGGTGGATTTAAGTCCGGACCTTGACCCGGTTTGAGACCCAAGGGAGGAGGAGTTTCCGATCTTGGAAGTTCGGGCTCCGGTTTGTCGCCCAGTGGGTCTGGCCTGTTGCCTGATTCTAGGTTCAGGTTTTGGGTGATGTCCTCCCATAGACAGGTATCCGGCTCGGAGAGCTCGGGAATCCAGACAGATCTTGTCCTCAAGCTAGAGGAAGAATCGCCGCATTGTTCCTCCACCACTGCTATCTGATGGGTGACCGGCGGAGAGTTAATCTCCCTTTGGTCAGGTTTATGCCCAATCCGATCATAGTCCATAGCGACTCCCAAAGCGGCAATGCGATCCAAGAGCTCGTTCAAAGAGGAGAGCTCCATTGGATTCATCCGCTCGGTAAGCTCCGAGCCGGCGTGGAGGCTGTTTTTGATGACCCGAGAAGTCATCGTTGGCGCAGCGGCCGAACGGGCGGTCATGACGAAACCGCCTAGTCGGAGAGTTTGGCCTATAGCCAAGGCTCCCCCAGAGGTGATGTTGTCCCTGACAACGAGACGAGCCATCCTTCCTTACGATGGCGGCACAGTGGAACTCTCAATGAAAGCACCAATGTGGGTGTCAAAACCGGCGGATCTCGGGTAGGGGGTCCTGAACTGTGCGTCTAAGGCGGATGGTAACAGGAGGCGGGGGACACAATGTTTACCCAGGTTTGGGCCCTCTTGATGGAGGTAATACCCTACTTCCTGCTTGATTGATCTTGATGATATGAGTATTACAAGAGTTGATCTACCACGAGATCGTAGAGGCTAAACCCTAGAAGCTAGCCTATGGTATGATTATTCTTGTCCTACGGACTAAACCCTGCGGTTTATATAGACACCGGAGGGGGCTAGGGTTACAAAGAGTCGGTTACAAAGGAGGAGATCTACATATCCATATTGCCAAGCTTGCCTTCCACGCCAAGGAGAGTCACATCCGGACACGAGACGAAGTCTTCCATCTTGTATCTTCATAGTCCAATAGTCCGGCCAAAGGATACAGTCCGGATGTCTGGAGACACCCTAATCCAGGACTCCCTCACCAATAGTTCCCATGACGTGAGCCGTGACGACCAAGGCCAGGCGGGCGCCAGCGGACGCAGAGTACCCATTGCCTCTTCGGTGCTAAAGGGGCAAGGGCAGGCGAGGAGTCTCGAAGCATCAGGCAAAGGTTTCCATATCGGTGCGACGAGACCAAGACCAGCAGGATGGCACGGCGAAGGTCATCGTGGAGCCCACGACGGCGTCACCACCAGAGCCTTTGGTAGTCGAAGACCACCTTTTGTCAGGATGGCTTGTACTAGCTGTCCCCCTTCAAATTTGCCGTTGTGGGATCCCTTCCCGCATAATATTTGGGAAGAGGACCAGGGCCTCTATAAATAGGATTAGCCACCACCTTGGAAGGAGAGGGATGATTCAGATCGCCCTTGACCACTCAAGCTCACCGAGCTCAAGAACACCTCTCCTCAGGAGGCTGTTCTTCCCTTGTACTTGTTCATCCTCAGCCTACAAGGCAATCCACCACACCACACTGGAGTAGGGTATTACACCACATCTGTGGCCCGAACCAATATAAACTCTTGTGTCCCTTGTTCTTCGGGTTCGACGAGCTGAGCTTTGAGATTGCGGTGAGAGCGTGAGCTAGGGGGGAGAGATCTTCGTGCACACCCCGGAGTTCGAACTACAAGGGTTTTGCTGGAACCCCTGATCCGACAGTCTCCTCGGATGTCAGCAACATAGTTTAGGTTCCCGAAACTGGTCTGATGACCAGGGTGTTGGGGAACGTAGTAATTTCAAAAAAATTCCTACGCACACGCAAGATCATGGTGATGCATAGCAACGAGAGGGGAGAGTGTTGTCTACGTACCCTCGTAGACCGAAGCGGAAGCGTTGATGCAACATAGAGGAAGTAGTCGTACGTCTTCCCGATCCGACCGATCCAAGTACCGTTACTCCGGCACCTCCGAGTTCTTAGCACACGTACAGCTCGATGACGCTCCCCGGGCTCCGATCCAGCAAAGCTTCGGGGATGAGTTCCGTCAGCACGACGGCATGGTAACGATGATGATGTTCTACCGACGCAGGGCTTCGCCTAAGCACTGCAACGATATGATCGAGGTGGAATATGGTGGAAGGGGGCACCGCACACGGCTAAGGAACGATCACGAGGATCAACTTGTGTGTCCTAGGGTGCCCCCTTGCCCCCATATAAAAAGGAGGGAGGGGGAGGTGCGGCCGGCCCCAAGGGGTGCACCTGGAGGAGTCCTACTCCCACCGGGAGTAGGACTCCCCCTCTCTTGCCTTGTTGGAGAAGGAAAGGGGGAGGGAGAAGAGGAAAGGGGGGCGCCCCCCCTTCCTTGTCCTATTCGGACTAGGGGGGAGGGGGCACGTGGCCTTCCCTGGCCGGCCCCTCTCTTCTCCCTTATGGCCCATGTAGGCCCATTAACCCCCGGGGGGGTTCCGGTAACCCCCCGGTACTCCGGTAAAATCCCGATTTCACCCGGAATGAATCCGATGTCCAAATGTAGGCTTCCAATATATCAATCTTTATGTCTCGATCATTTCGAGACTCCTCGTCATGTCCGTGATCACATCCGGGACTCCGAACTAACTTCGGTACATCAAAATGCATAAACTCATAATAACTGTCATCGTAACCTTAAGTGTGCGGACCCTACGGTTCGAGAACAATGTAGACATGACCGAGACACGTCTCCGGTCAATAACCAATAGCGGGACCTGGATGCCCATATTGGCTCCTACATATTCTATGAAGATCTTTATCGGTCAGACCGCATAACAACATACGTTGTTCCCTTTGTCATCGGTATGTTACTTGCCCGAGATTCGATCGTCGGTATCTCAATACCTAGTTCAATCTCGTTACCGGCAAGTCTCGTTACTCGTTCCGTAATACATCATCTCGCAACTAACTCATTAGTTGCAATGCTTGCAAGGCTTAAGTGATGTGCATTACCGAGAGGGCCCAGAGATACCTCTCCGACAATCGGAGTGACAAATCCTAATCTCGAAATACGCCAACCCAACATGTACCTTTGGAGACACCTGTAGAGCACCTTTATAATCACCCAGTTACGTTGTGATGTTTGGTAGCACACAAAGTGTTCCTCCGGCAAACGGGAGTTGCATAATCTCATAGTCATAGGAACATGTATAAGTCATGAAGAAAGTAATAGCAACATACTAAACGATCGGGTGCTAAGCTAATGGAATGGGTCATGTCAATCAGATCATTCACCTAATGATGTGATCCCGTTAATCAAATAACAACTCTTTGTCCATGGTTAGGAAACATAACCATCTTTGATTAACGAGCTAGTCAAGTAGAGGCATACTAGTGACACTCTGTTTGTCTATGTATTCACACATGTATTATGTTTCCGGTTAATACAATTCTAGCATGAATAATAAACATTTATCATGAAATAAGGAAATAAATAATAACTTTATTATTGCCTCTAGGGCATATTTCCTTCACAGGGGCGTAGCTGTCGATCTGCTCGAGGCGGCCAATTGAGTTGGCACGCAGTGCGAAGCTGCTGAATACAAAAATCTGGCCAGGGAGAAAAGTCTCCTTCCCGGCGGCATTGTTGTAGATGATTGATGGAGCCATCGAGCCTTCTAATGACGGCACAGTGGAACTCTCAATGAAATCACCAATGTCGGTGTCAAAACCGGCAGATCTCGGGTAGGGGGTCCCGAACTATGCGTCTAAGGATTGAAGGTAACAGGAGGCAAGGGACACGATGTTTACCCAGGTTCGGGCCCTCTTTATGGAGGTAATACCCTACTTTCTGCTTGATTGACTTTGATGAGTATAGGGGTTACAAGAGTTGATCTACCTCAAGATCGTGATGGCTGAACCCTAGATGTCTAGCATGTATGATTATGATTGCCTCTATGGACTAAACCCTCTGGTTTATATAGATATCGGAGGGGGCTAGGGTTATACAAAGTCGGTTTACAGAGAAAGGAATCTTCATATCCGAACACCAAGCTTGCCTTCCACGTCAAGGAGAGTCCTCTCTGGACACGGGGGGGAGTCTTCTATCTTGTACCTTCACAGCCCATTAGTCCGGCCCATGTCGCATAGCCTGGATGCCCGAGGACCCCCTAATCCAGGACTCCCTCACTTGGACCGTCTTGTATGATATGTGTCTTTGCTTGTTTTATTTTGTGTTTTAAGTCATCAATCCTTGCTGGACATGCCTATTTGAGAGAGCCAAAATTATATCATGACTTGTTAGAATTGCTCTCTATGCTTCACTTAAACCTTTTATGAGCTAGGACTTGCTCTAGTGCTTCACTTATATCTTTTTGAGCACAGTGTGCTTTGTTATTTTTGAAGAAATGCTCTCTTGCTTCACTTAGATTTATTTGAGAATTAGTAAAATTTTGAAGAAGTTCTCTCATGCTTCACTTAAATTATTTTGAGAAAAAGAAAATTTGTTATGCTCATGATCTTCACTTATATTTGTTTGAGATTATGAAAAGCAACACATGAAAATTAGTCCCAAAGTGATAGATATCTAAGAAGGATAAAGAAATAAAGGAAAAAATGTCATGAAGATCATTGGACAAAATAAACTTGATTCTTAGTAATAGTTTTGAGATATGATGATATGATATGTGAGTTATGTTGATGAGTAATTGTGCTCTAGTAAGAATATTGGTGTTAAGGTTTGTGATTCCCTATGCATGCACGAAAGTCAATAATCATGCCATGAAAATTATATCCTACTTGTGGTGCATTATTTGGTGTTAGTTACTGTGTAAAAACATATATTTGTTATGCAAGTCGCCTGACTTGGGTCAGTCTACCATTTCAAGCGGTTGGATGAATATCCTACATCTCCTAACCCTTCTTTCCTTCTTCCTCACCTCTTCTTCTTCCCCAACAGACCACCGGTTGGATAAACATACTCTATGAACGAAAATTATGTGTCGGTGATAGGATGGCTGAGTTTGGTTTGTTCACATGCGACAGCACATGTCAGTGAGGGTGCGTTCCCTTGGTTGGGTTTGCAGCATGCAGGAGCGACTGTGTGAGGGTGCGGTGCGACCGCGACGTGCAGGAGCGACCGTGTGAGGGTGCGGTGCGACTGCGACAGCTGTGCGCAAGTGTACTTCCTTCTCATTTTGAAAACTTTAGGCAAGCTTGGCAAAAATGTGTGGCGAAGTTTGGCAATGCAAGGCCTAGACCCAAACAGGATAAGTATGTACTAGGAGTACTAGTGTTAAAAAAGAAAGTCGGGGTTTTCCTTCACGGGATTTAATCAATACAAATCCTCATTTCACGTGTCAATTAATGCATATTTTTTCTCCAAAGACCAAAGAGCTAACCATCTCACTCCTCATCGCTTGATTAATGCAGTGCCATGCAAACCAACCTTCTCACTTCCGCATGCATGCACGGGATATTAATGTCCTTGGTTGCTAACCCCATCAATTTTGCCTCGATTAGTGTTAGTGGCCCTTTGCAAATTGTAATTTTGATATACTGGCCATGTGTACAAAAAAATGGAGGTAGTAACTATATTTGACTTCCTTCCCCATTGCGGTGACGTCGGCGATACCTTTTTTTGGTGGTTTGGCGAAGTGCGTTCGACGAAGAACACCATTGAGGGAGACCATGGTAAGTCGTTCGCAAGTGCCGCCTGCAAGCCGAGACAACCGTCTTATTTGCATCCAGGAAGTCCTTTACTAGTACTACTAGGAGTACTAGTGTGGTGAGATGGCTTCTCGAAGAAGATGATGGAGAAGCGGAGTCCGCGAAGAGTGAAATGATGGTTGCTTCGTCCGTGCTTTTGTGATTTGACGCCTCACTGCTTTGTGATTTGTGATAGAAGGGACAGGGGAGTAGACTCTGTGCTCTATACTTTACTACATGCATCCAAGCATGGGAGAAAGAGGAGAGACGTTGCATTTTTCTATTCCTTCAATCAATCAATCAGGGAGCTTCGGTTCCATCTTTTTGGCTTTGGCAACACCGTCCACAATGGTTCCCACGATGCCAAAAGCTATTTTCACATTTGGCTACACATTGTGGATGCCCTTAACCGTACCACTTGGTTTTGCTCCTGTGTGCTATCTATACAAATCTCAATTATATTGATCTAAAAAATTATAGAATCGAGATTAGTAAAAAGGAGGTGATTTTGCCGCGCGGATGGCGGGGGAGGTTTCTTATTTGAGCAATGCTACATCCACGTAATGGTTTACGTAAAGTTACGAATTGATGTGATGTGGGACTATTTGATTGGATTAAAGGAGAGGATTAGACCCACCCCACCTGAAAATCAGGGGGGCATATATAGATTAGATGGAAAGTATACGTAGCAGCTATGTAGCCCTTTGTAAGTCTAGGATTAGGCTTCTTATTTTCGGAGGACGATGTCCTGGCAGTTTGCTAACATGCGGTCCCACGTGTCAGTGCTTTACCAAGTCGATCCGTGTCCCACATGAGGCAGAACAATGGCAGAAGCAACACGTGGTTAAGTTGAAGAAGATGAGGGAGAAGCGGATTCAGCAACGAGTGAAATGATGGTCGCTTCATCCCTCCAACTTAACTGCGGGAAAGGTGCAGCTTTGTGATTTGACGCCTCATTGCTCATCACTACGCCGGCGCCATGACTGGGGTGCTTCACCCCGGCTGCTTTGCACTATATTCCGGTATGGCACGTGGACCCGGTAGCTTGATGTCCCACATGTCGGTGAAAGGGACTAGAAGATTTATGAAAGCGAGCGCTCCACTCTTACGATGGAGGAGTAGACGACACGACGGCCCAGTGAACTATCACTTGTACTGTATAGTACTATAGTTTTGCTGTTTCGCACGATCCATCGATACAAACCCGATTAAACAGGAAAGGGCGGGATTTTTCCCGCGCGGTAGATGATACTGGCCATACATTTCAAAGGCAATTTTAATGTATGCAAACTGAATAATTATAAGTAACAATATGGTATCTAGTAAAACTAAAAACACATATGATTTATTGTGTTAGAGTGTAGTAGTAGTGTTGTATTGCATAGTTGTTAGATGTAACATGCGAGAATGTGTAGAGATGTAGTTTTGGAGGGCCTACAGAGAGAAAAGCATAATACGGTCACCGAATTTCAGAATAAGCTGATTACGGTCACTATATACGTTTTGCGGTGATTATACGGTCACTGGCTCACAGTTCAGCATCGGATTGCACTCTGTTGACCGGCCAAATAGTCTGCGTGGCGCCATGTTGACTAGTTAAATTGACCACATTCCTTGTGGGTCCCATCTGTCAGTTTGCATAGGCAAAAGGTCAGATAAACACAAATTTACGCAGGCGCGACAAGGCTCCAACCCGTGCGCGGGAATCACCTGGTTGTGTATGTGTCTGTCAGGGCCTGATGTGTGCGCATGCACGTGTACGTTGAGCACTTGAGCGTGATAGTGTGTGTTGGTCGTGTGGTGTACTGGTGTGTGCATGCATGTGTGCGTGTGTGCGTGTGAGTGTTGCGTGCGTGCGTGGCTGCGTGTGTACATGTGAGTGTTGCGTGCGTGCGTGGGTGCATGTGTTTGTGTGAGTGTTGCGTGGATGCAGTTCGTGTGCATGTGTGCATGTGTGTATAATCACCACACCGGCTCTTGTGTGTTAAAACAGACGGCTCAGCATACCAATACAAGGCCACCTTGTCCGCTGTGCCCGCGGTCATGACTTCGAACCATCGTCCAAATATTTTTTTGTCATTTGTTTTCATTCTTACTAGCAAGATGCTCGTGCATTGCATGTAACATCAAGATGCATTTGTATGACTTGTTTATCTTGTGAGAGAAAAGGATGAACGAGGGAAGGCCTTATTTGCAAATGTGGAGAGGTGTGTGGGTACCTTTTTGCAAAATTGCCATAGTTTCTTTCCTATCCGTCAGATATAAATCGGACGACCTATATTGCAGGATGGCAGGCACACCATCATCACTGACTCTGTTTTTTATAAGAGTGTATTTTATGTATTTTATTAGAGTGTAGATGTAGAGTAGATACAAGTCGACAGGTGGGCACGATGGTAGTGAGATAATGTGATGCAACACTAGAGGTGCCACGTGGAGCGTTTAACTGGTCAACTAGTCATCTCATGAGCAAATACAGAGTTGTACGGTGAGCCCGTGACTGTATAATAAAAACTAAACGTAAATGGTGACCGTAATGAGTGGATTCTGAAGTCCAATGTACGTATCGTGCTTTCGCTTCAAATACAATGATCGTCATTGCATATATCGCGAGAGAAAGATGAAACATGCGTAAATTTTCTGGGGGCTTACTTTTAGAGGACCTGGAGATAGTTTTGTGTGCATACGTGAAAGGGGCGTACAGGGGGGTATGCGATGGAGAGAGAGATGCTCTTCGTTTCTCTTTATTATGACTAACTTTGTATATAGTATAAAAAATACAAATTCACAGTGCGGAATAAATATCATTGTGGGCACCATGCAATGCAAATTAGCGTTCGTACTCCTCCATATAACTTTGTAATGTTGTATATATGTAGAAACTCTAAAATAATTTTTTGGCCACACTTTATTCAAAAGGAATGTTGTATGCGAAATAAACGTGAAGAGAGGGCTTTTTAGATCAATGGGGTACGTGATGTAACATGTGTGAATGTGTAGTTGATGCATTTGGCGGGGCCTAGAGAGGTAAGTGTGTGTTTTACGTATTCGAGAGAGGCATGGATAGAGGGGCCGACGGGGGGGTGTGGGAGAGATAGCACGAGAAATGAGAGTGGTCTAGAGAGAGACGAATATGACGTCACGACAAGAGATTCCATTCCCTTGAGTGTGTATATGCAAGGGGGGAGGGAATAGAGGCACCAAGAGAAATTTTCTGTGTGTGTGGTGTTTGTGTTGGTATGTGTGGGTGTGAGAAGATAATGAGACGTGGGGGCAGAGGGTGTGTCACCGCGTGAGGTCCGGTGGGTCGAGGTGAGGCCCTTCGTTCGGTTCCGTCCTGCGCCACATTGGTCGGCCCGTGACGCATTTAGGAAGACCCATGGATGACTAGTCGTACAAGACAAAGATAGCAGAATTGTGAAGGACTTTGTGTCCACTGACAAAGCCGGCTAGGATTTGTAACCCTAGGTTCTCGAACTAAGGTAACCCCTTTATCTCTGATATTACTATTCATCCAACCTAACTTTAAGGGTCATCCTACAGAATGCTCTGCTAGAATCATACTCGTCGATTAGGAAGAGAGGTGTGAGACAATGCGTGAGAGACAGGCGTAAAGATAATGTGCGTACATGAGACACGTAGGCAGGTCCATGTATATAGAAAGGGTCGATGAGGATTGTGCGTGTGTATGTTTGCGAGAGGAAGAGTGCTTGTGATAAAGGTTAGTGAAAACAGTTGTAAATGGTTACAAGAGAGAGGGAGGGTTATATCTAGAGCATGTGTGCGAGAAAGACACCTCGGGAGAGAGTGTGTGAGCATGTGTGAGAGACCACCGATGGAGAGTGAAACTACACGTAAAAGACTACTCTACATATTGATTAAAGATATAAATTGTATCCAAATATTAGGATGGGATCATGATATTTGCAATTCGCGTAAGGAGCAGTCATTGATCCATCAGGCATCTAGATTCTATCGAATTTGAGCATGTCTATGTTATTATTCGACACAATTGATCCACATAGTTAGTATTTTGAACTCCAGACAATGCATCGCTTTAGCAATCGAATATAAACGTGAGTATAGTTCATGTTGTGTGTGTAAAGCACATTATACATACGAAAGTTACACAATGGACATTATAAATAGCTACTACCTATGAACTAGCATACATTTGAATTCAACTTAAGGTGGTTTAAAAAAATCAAATTCAACATGAAGTCCATTCAATTATTTGAATTTGATATCATGGCATTTGTAAACCATACCTAAATTATGGGGGCACCAATCTTTGCTCTGATTTTGTACATAATAGCATATGTAGTCATGTACAAAATAGATTCAAATTTAGCTCCTCCATTCCAAAATAATCGTAGTTATAGGATTTTCAAGTGTCAAAATTTCAAAAAGAAGCAAATAATTTAATGAGGTTTTCAAACATACAAGGTCAAATATAATGTTGTCTATTTAGGTCAATCATCATAGTTCAAGAGTACTCTAAACGTGAATGCTTGTGTTTCAAAATTTCGAAGGAAGCGCCAAAAGAGCCTCTACTCGCCCGAAACTGCGTGAGACCAATGTTTGGTAGTACAAGGAAATTACTTTTCTAATAACTCCGACCCGTGAAACCTACCAGCCCGACGTCCAAAGGTCTAAACCGGGGTAGGTTTGTAGCTTCATCTAGACGCCACGCAACCGCATCCGAAAAACATTCATACACAATGGCCGCCTAAGCACACATGGGTGCGGCCTAAATCGCTCCCGCCCACTATTTGGGACACCTGGGATTACCACCCTACCCCCGACCCGCAGTAGGTACGAAATTTAAGAGGGGGGCAAAGTTTGTACTTTCCCCAAATTTCAAACAAGCGCGTCCCATCTTCTGTTCAAAAAAGCCAAAAACAAGCATGTCCCAGACCGAAACATGGTTCCCCCCACCCGTCTGATTCCCCATTCGTACTCCGTGGGCGCCAAAACTACCTCTCCACTAGTCGCGAAACCCCAGTGTCCTCCGTCCGCCACCTCATCCCACCCATCAACCGCCGCCCTCCTCCATCATGCCGGAGCCGATACCCCGACGTCCTCATCCACCGCAACCTCAACCGCAACGCCCTCCACGGCTAGTAGTTGAAGCCGAGGCCGAGCCGTCCGTACCCGAGCCAGTTCAACCACGCCGTCATGCGCCTCACCGCTGCCGCTCCAACTTCGCCACCCTCCACCGCACCGGAGTTGTTCCTGCTACGCCGTCCTTCGCCGCCTCGGATTTGCTTCCCCTCCGCCGACATATGGCCATGGCAACACAGTTAACAATTTGGCCATGGGTTCGTCCAATCCTGCACCCTCCAGAACATCGGTTTCCCTGGTAAAAAGAAGAAAATCGGCGCGACATGTGGAGAGAACATCTGTTTCCCCGGTAAAAAGAAGAAAATCGGCGCAACATGTGGAGGTGACCACACCGGCAACCGAAAAAGGTACTCCTCTTCCCTTATTCGTGCAAATCTTACATCTCTGCTTGCACGGTATTCATCCCACAGAAGACACTAGTTGACCGCTTCTTCTTGATACTAGATGTTCCTAGTAACTCGCGATGCACAAGGTTTCTCCTCATATACTATTTCACCTTAGCTAGAGGTCCGTCGCCCCCTGAATTTCAATTTCTGGCCAGTTGATTCCCAGTTAACGGAAGCATTCCCCGGTGTAACAGGCGCTAGTACGCCTATTACGCCGGGGAAGCGGCGCCTTGGTGTTTATCTTAGGGGCGTGTGCGACCTAGAGCTACTGGCGTCCGATCTAGAGGTCGGCCGGGATTAAAGGGATGGACTGGGGGCGCTGCCAAGCATGGCGGTGGTGTGAGGTCGATGGGAGGGCAGGGCGGCGGAGGCAGGGGTCTGGGCCGGTGGTCGCTGGCGGTTCGAGAAGATCGTCAACAGTGACTAGCGGGAGGTAGACGAAGCCATCTGCCCGTTCCTTATAGATCGGACGGTTCATTAAAAAAATCGACTGGCCTATTTATTTTCAGTCGACTGTTATCTTAGATATGACCACATGTGGTGGTGTGCTGGAGGAGTACCTGCATTTCCTGTGCTCATATATTACAAAATCATATGGAGTAGAATCTAATTTTGTTTGCCATGCAATGTTGTGGATCTATCATATGTCTCCTGTCATTTATTTTTCAACCACCTGCTATCTGCTACTTTTACAGTGCACTAGTTTTGCACACACTTCACCCTTACTCTCACTATTGTGTTTTTATGCAAGGGTATTTCAGACTCTGCTGCCATGAGAGAAGCGAAAAAGAAAAGAGAGAAGTCGATCCAGCTTGGTGTGCGGCTAGGCAAGACACGTTACAACGCTATAAAGGGTGCAGTGTCAGCAGATGGAGACGGTAAACATAGCTCTGGAGTTGATGACCTCGCTCACAATGAACCGCCATCCCAGGTGCTTGCTTTAACTTCGCGGTGTCATATGTGGTTGCATGTTCCATATGGTGTCTAGCTTGTATTCGAAAGGCCGAAGTCGGTAAGATAAGGAAAGATATTTTTTTACATGAACCACCATCCCGTGAGCACCAGAAGACAAATAGCTAGTCAGGGCACTAGCCGAGCTAGTGACAAGCCCAGCAAAGATAGGCATCACCTGGAAGCCAACTAAAAAGCTGTGATGGTGGCGAAGCAGCCCGCCTCCCACCAGGCTCTCAGGTCCTAGATGATCATGCTCACCACTCCAGCCGGATGTCTAGCTTGTATTGCTTCCAATTTGGTTAAATTGCATCTGCTTAGTTTACACATTATACCTTTGAATATGACATGCCTTTCTGTTTTTGGTACATACTAGTACATCTGTGTATTAACCATGTTCTTACATCAAACTAATGTTCTTGTGTATCCCTCATCAATCACTTATGACGAGGCAGGCAGTAAAGGGGACTACTCCTCATTTAAAGAATGCAGCGTCAGCCTCCCGACATGATTCTCAAGAAACAGAAATGCTAGATGAAGATAGTGAATGTAGCTCTGTAGTTGATTACAGCATTTCCCCTACACTAGCATCGCAGGTGCTTGCTCTAACTTGGCAGCGTGATATGTGGTTGCATGTTGCATATGGTGTCTAGATTGTAATTCTTCCAATCTGGTTAAACTGCATGTGCTAGTCTGCTTAGCTTATACATTATACCTGTTAATGTGACATGCCTTCCTGTATTTAGTACATAGTACATCTGTCTATTAAGCATGTCCTTACATAAAATTATTGTTTTTTGTATCCCGCATCAATCAACATGACGAGACACCTTTAGTATATGCAGTGCGATATTAGTTGCATCTTTCATATGATTTATAGCATGCGCTGCTTCTAATTTGTTGAAATTCCATTTATGATGGGACACTTTTAACTTGGCAGAGTCATATTGGTTGCATCTTTCATGTGGTGTCTAGCTTGCATTGCTTCTTATTTGCTGGAATGGTTTCTGCTTAGTTTGCACAAACAGTTGTGAACATGCCATGCCGTCCTGTTTTTTGTACATATTCCATCCTGGTATCATGTGTTTGCCTTACATCAAAGTAGTGATTCTCAGTATCATGCATGAATGAGTTCTGAAGAGAGAATTTTATTGCTTTTTCTTGTCGGTTTTACTTGACAATTCAAAATCAATAAAGCAGAAGGAAGTTAGCAAGGCAGCGGATAAAGGTGCTCCTTCCGAACGGAGGGCCTCTATAGTTTCTACTCCTTCACACCCCCAAGATGATTTGCAAGACAACACATGCATAGACACTCAACAAAGCTGTGTTTATGATGAGCACGTCTCCCCTAGTGCAGCATCACCAATGCTCCCTCTAACTTGGCACTGTTATATGTGGTTGCATGTTATGTGTGATGTCTAGCTTGTATTGCTTCTAATTTTGTTGAATTCCATCTGCTTACTTTACACATTATACTTGAATAAGACACGTGTTCCTGTTTCTAGAACATACAATATCTGTCTATCACACCATGTTCTTACATCAAATTACTACTGTTGTGTAACCTGCAACAATCACTTATCATAAGACATGTTTGACTTCGGAGTGTGATATAGGTTACATCTCACATTCTTTTCTAGCTTGTACTACTAATTTGTTGAAATGGCACTTATGACGAGACAGTTTTAACTTGGTAGAGTGATATTCGATGCATCTTTCATATGGTGTCTAGCTTTCATTGCTTCTAATTTGTTGAAATCCCTTCTCCTTAGTTTACACATCATAAGCTGTGAATATGCAATGCTGTGAATATGCAATGGCACTAATGAAGAGAGACCTCTAACATGGTAGTGTGATGTTGTTTGCATCTTGCATATGATTTATTTCTTGTACTGCTTCACATTTTTTTAAACGCCATTTATGATGAGACACTGTTAACTTGGCAGAGCGATATTTGTAGCATCTTTCATATGGTGTCTACCTTCCGTTGCATTGCTTCTAATTTGGTGAAATGTCTTCTTCTTAGTTTACACATCATAGTTCTGGTTATCTCTTCCGTCCTGTTTTTCATACATATTACATCCTCCTATCATGTGGTTGTCTAACAACAAAGTTTAGTTCGTCTGCATCACGCATCAATTTGTTCTGAAGAACTAAATTGTTATTTGTTTTTCTTGTCGGCTTGACTTAACATGGCACAGAGAAAGAGGAAGAAACACAGAATGGCAGGGAATGAGAAGCGGATGAATCCTGCAGATTCTGCTGGTACTGATGGTGCAATAGAAGGTCAAAGTCCAGCAGAAAATTCTACAAACACGGCATCCCATGCTACACGAGTTGCAAAAAAGCCAAACAGAAACAAATAGCTGCCACCAAGCAAGCAGAGACAGCCCTAGTTCTTGCAACACCTACCACAGTACGACCAGCTGCACGACTTACTCGTGCATCAACTGAGCTAGCAGCACATTCCCAAGCTCCCTTGCCACCTGACACTACTTCCCAAGCACTCTTGACACAAGACGAGTTGGCAATATTAGATGAACCTTGTGAGCTTCAACAGCAAGAAGGTAGTTGCTGGAATCAAGTTACAGTTGCATGCTTCTTTATATGTAGTCTCACAGTTTGATGTACACTAACACTTCCTATGTTTGTTGTTGGACTAGCACCTAGGCGCAAGAGGAAACAAACATCAGGGATAATGCTCGATAGGTTAACTAAATCTAGAGGAGGAAGAATGGAGATCCGCTTTGAGGCAGGTTTAAAAAGTCCACGTGATGCTAAAGAGTCAGCCAAGTTAGTATCAGAGGCAACGGTTGCTGTTAGGTGTCATGTACGTATCCTCCCAACATGGATTCAGTACAGGAATGACAAAGATGAAACCCAGTTCAACACCTTCCTCGACCATTTATTTGTAAGTATGGTTATGTATGGAAACTAGTAATATTGTCTTGCTCTGTCCAATACTTTCTAGGTTGCTGATAATGAGACTCCCATAATTTTCAACAGATGAGGTTCAAGTTGGATAGCCAAGATGATGCAACCAGACAAGCTTGCACCCATGTTTTCAAGTCTGCTCTGCGACAGTATCGGTATAACTTGAGGAAAACTCACTTTGAAGGCAAGGCTAACAGTGAACTTGCCCAAACATCTCCAGTGGAAAATATATCTGATGAAGACTGGAGAGGCCTCGTTAAACACTGGTCCGATCTGAAGTATCAGGTACATTATATATATGTCATCAGATCACATGTTGAAGTCCTATTTACGCATGTGCCACACAAATCTATCTTCTTGTAGGTGAACTCTTCAAAGAACAAAGCCAACCATACGAAAGTGAAATTCCAACAGACGACAGGATCTCATAGCTATACTGCACACTGCGAGGCTCTTGTAATTAGCTGATGTTTCACTCTTTTCGTTGTACCATATTATCAGATCTATATTGACTTGTTCCAAATGCAGGGGAATGCCCGCAAGGACCAAAAAGTACCTGAACCAAATGCTATGGAAACCTTCAAGGACAGTCACACCAGCAAGAAGAAGGGCATGACTACACCAGTCAAAGCCGCTGTTGTAAGTCCTTAATCCTCATGCCTTTTAACTACTACTTACTCTGACGTGTGCCTTGAATTGCATGGTTTGCAGCCAATGTCTATTACTCTTTTCAATTTTATACACAATTGTCTTAGCGTATCATTGCACCTTACAAGGTTTAAAAGAGAGGAGTGATGTTCCTTTGATCTTGACCCGTAATCTAGTTCCGTGTTGGACTTGCCCACACAACGTTACAATTGCCTGTTTGTCTGTTCTCAATTGTTTTGTGATATGAATGATGTCATACTATGCTTACTATATTATAAACTTCGTCTCTTTATCCTTAGCCCTCAATACAATGTGAAGAAATAGACAATACATTAGCGATGGTACATGGACATATGTTTGGAACCTGGTTTTATTATGTACTTTACAATAAAATACAACTAATATTTTACATGGGTTCACCAGAATAAGTTCTGTATGTAGACCAAAGCTATTTTGTTTGGTTTTGCTGCCTCCTTAATATCTTCTGTTCTGGTACTACTAATGTAAAACCTCAACTTTTCAGCGAGCTATGGAAAAAATGGTGGAACCGCCACCTTCTGAAGGTGGCGAGGTGTGACACCCCAAAATTTTGACCTTGTTTATTAATTAAAATTTTAACAGGAAATTAAAATTTTCATTTTCTAGGTTTTCTTTGATTTCAGAAACATTCTTTTCTTTGATATTGTGGAGTTTTTACCCCAAGTGAAAACTTTCCAAATATATTATTGGACTTGTTTAACCTCTCAAGAAAACTTTTCTTTTTATCAGTATGTAATTATTGTTTTGATCTTCATTTCTTTAAAATTGGTTTCCCATGGTTTTAGGGTCCCATTTGAACTACAACCCTTTGATAAATTTATTTAAAATTTCAACCAAAATTTGGGGATGTCATGTGATGTTTTTAAAACACTTTTATGCAAAAACATCTTTTATTCATGGGATATTTTGAGCTCTACACCAAGTTTTCAAAACCGGTCCAGATGGCAATATTGCACTACAACCCATTTAAATATTTCTTTCTAGCTTCCACCAAAATTATGGGATGTTCATAGGAGTATATTATTCAACTTTATGCAAAAAACCCTTTTATGTTCTTTGAAAAATTTGAGTGAATCAACCTCTTTTTCATTCTGGTCCAGCTTGGTGAATTGTACTACAACCCTAATTTGTTTTGCTCTGGTGCCCATGAGCTTTCTCCTACTTATAGCCCATGCTACAAAACCCTTAAGTCGAGGAGAGTGGACTCATTTGAGGATTTTAAATGCATGCAAACATGCCTTTTCCTTTCTGTCCAAAACTGAAGTTTTGCAAAACTTGCACTAACAAGTTTTTGCTTTTGACAAACTAACCTCACCATCCTCTGTATCACCTAAAGAGACCCCAATCTGGAAATTTGGGCCCCCCCAAGAGTTGCCTAGATGCCATTGGCATTTTGTCAAACACCTTGGGTGCATGGACAACTTTGACATGATATTTGTCATTGCACGGTGACCTTGCACCTCTGGGAAAACTAACATGTCCACTAAGCTCCTAGATAACCCTAACCCAGGCCTGCTAATCCCCAGCCCCACCCAAGCCACCTGGCATGCATTGGCATTTCGCCGAACGCTTGGCGTGCACGCTCTGGGTGCGCCTAGAGCGCACGTTTTGCACACGCGCGCACCGAGCCACCGCGTCTCGTTGCCGCCACCCCCGCGCACATTCTAGCCCTTCCCCTCTCCCAGTCGACGCACCTGACCCCTCCCGCGTCGCAGAGCTGCCCCTGGAGCTCCAAAGTGCCACCGTCAGGTCGGCCACGGCGGCTAGCGGCCGGCCACAGTGGCTCCTGCCTCGGACGGCGCCGCCCGAGCCACTAGCGCTCGCCAGCTGCCCCCTGGAGCCGCTCAAGCTCATCCGCAAGCTTGTCCGCAAGCACTCGTCGCCGCCACGTCCCTCTGCTACTACAGAAAGGCGGTCGCCGGCGATCTTATCCACGGCCACCGTCGGGATCGACCATGATCGCCTATTTAAGGACCCCCGAGCTCGTCTAGGCCTCAAGCAACCTCTCTCACTCCCTCATCGATCCGCCCGTAGCAGTAGAAAGACCAGAGAGGTCGTCTTCCTCATCTCCGGCAATCACAGCCGCCGCCACTGTCTCGATCACTCCGGCGCCACCAGGGCCTCCCCCTCTCCACTCTCTTCACCAGAAGCCCTCTCTTCCTCTCGTGAATCCATCCCCTGCTCAATTCTGATCAGGAACCACTGGAGGCAAGAACCCACTCTGCCCGACGGCCACCGTCCGCTGTGGAGCTCGCCGCGAGCGACTCCGTCCACCCCAGGGACCATAGCGACCACCGAAGGGACCGCCTCGACCCCCTGAACCTGCGGATGGCCTTGGTTTCTCGAACAGTGCCGTCGTTCGCCGGCGAGCATCGCCGGAGCCTCGCCCCCGCTCGGGCAGAGAAAAAGGAGGGAGAGGCGACTGGTCAAACCTGACCAGTGGGCCCCCTGGACCCACTGTCAGTGACCCAGCCCCGCCTCCACGTGTTTTAAGTGGAAGCGTAAACCCCCCCAGTACGTCTTCCCTATTACGAAAGCGTGTTCCTTTTGAAACGTTTTCTTTTCTGTTTTATTTTAAAAACAGAATTTGACCAAAACTTTAACTGGCTATAACTTTTTAAATATAAATCCAAATGACTTGATTCTTTTTCTGTTAGTTCCCAAATATAGTCTAGTTTATTTTCATATTTATTTCAAAAAAATTCTAAACAACTTTTTGTACTGTTTTTAAAGTATGTGTTATTTGAATATTTTCAAAAATAGGAGTTTGAAGAAGGAGAAAACTTTCAAAAGTTTTGGAATGCACCCTGTCTCTCCACAACTTGAAGGAAAGCATTTTTGAACTCTGGCATAATATTTCTGTGTGTTGTTTGATACAGTTACAACACCATCATGACACGGAGTATCCGTTATTTGTTTGTGAGGATATGCTCATACTTGCATACTGATGATCTCATGCTATTGGAGCTGGATATGTTTGCGGTAGTAATCATTCTCACATGCCTTTTATGCCTACCGGGAGGAAGCCGAGAAAGTCTCTGTCTTGGGTAGACACGATGCTTATCTCTGGTTCCCCGTCAAGACGGTTGTGGCCGGTGTGGCAAGATGAGGTATGATGAGTAGTGATACTGTCTGTTGGATTGAAACATATTTGTTATACTAATCATGCAAGAAATACTTAAGCCTCCTGAGTCGACCATAGATCGAGTCCATTTCTAGTAACCCCCATACTTGTTTTCGTGCTGCCACTTGTCCCTGCCGTAGGTAGGGTACGGTTCAGTAAGTTGTCAACCCCTGTCTTAGCATACACCATACAGAGAGGCCATGGTGGAAGATACCGGCTGCATCCGGTAGGCATGCCACCTGGTCCAGGGGCATGGGTGTTTCCAGTTGGGAACGAGAGGGGGGCACCCCTTAGAGCACGCGATAGAAATTTGATCCCATGCTACGCGAGGTTGTAGCCTCCCCACTTAGAGTTTTGCTTAACAGGTGTCGTGGGTGATTCCAGACACGAGTAAAGTTAAACTGGTGTGTGCAAGTCAGGCGTGTTTTTGACTAAAAGACCGTAGACGGAATTAGTTCCGATGGACTAAAGAAATCCATTACTCGTGGGTAAAGAGTACACCCTCTGCAGAGATTAAACCTATTCAAATAGCCGTGTCCATGGTTAAGGACTACAGTTTGGGATGGGTCAAGTGTCGGTCTTAGTGTCGGTCTTCGGAGGAGAAACTTTTAAACCAGAACATGGATCATGACTTGTGACGTATGATGATTATGATTATTATTATTGTGGACTAACCATTTATGTTATTTGGATTATTGAGTATTCCTGGGACGGTTCTACCTCCTGGATATTCACTGTGATTATTCTTATATAAGCCCTTTATGTGGTGTCGCTCAGACGCCCGACTGTGGTAGGCTTTGTTGGGTTTCGTAGTAATTTCAAAAAATTTCCTACGCACACGCAAGATCATGGTGATGCATAGCAACGAGAGGGGGAGAGTGTGATCTACGTACCCTTGTAGATTGACAACGGAAGCGCTAACTTGGTTGATGTAGTCGTACGTCTCCACGGCCCGACCGATCAAGCACCGAAACTACGACACCTCCGAGTTCTAGCACACGTTCAGCTCGATGACGATCCCTGGACTCCGATCCAGCAAAGTGTTGGGGAAGAGTTCCGTCAGCATGACGGCGTGGTGACGATCTTGATGTACTACCGTTGCAGGGCTTCGCCTAAGCACCGCTACAATATTATCGAGGACTATGGTGGAAGGGGGCACTGCACACGACTAAGAATATGATCACGTGGATCAACTTGCGTCTCTAGGGGTGCCCCTTGCCTCCGTATATAAAGGCTCAAAGGGGGGGGCCGGCCGGCCAAGAGGAGGCGCGCCAGGAGGAGTCCTACTCCCTCCGGGAGTAGGACTCCCCCCCTTTCCTAGTTGGAATAGGATTCGCGAAGGGGAAAGAGGAGAGAGAGGAAGAAGGGGGGCCGGCCCCCTGTCCTTGTCCTATTCGGACCAAGGGGGGAGGGGCGTGCGGCCCATCTCTGGCCACCTCTCCTCTCTTCCACTAAGGCCCACTAAGGCCCATATACCTCCCAGGGGGTTCCGGTAACCTCCCGGTACTCCGGTAAAATCCCGATTTCACCCGGAACACTTCCGATATCCAAACATAGGCTTCCAATATATCAATCTTTATGTCTCGACCATTTCGAGACTCCTCGTCATGTCCGTGATCACATCCGGGACTCCGAACAAACTTTGGTACATCAAAATGCATAAACTCATAATATAACTGTCATCGTAACCTTAAGCGTGCGGACCCTACGGTTCGAGAACAATGTAGACATGACCGAGACACGTCTCTGGTCAATAACCAATAGCGGAACCTGGATGCTCATATTGGCTCCTACATATTCTACGAAGATCTTTTATCGGTCAGACCGCATAACAACATACGTTGTTCCCTTTGTCATCGGTATGTTACTTGCCCGAGATTCGATCGTCGGTATCCCATACCTAGTTCAATCTCGTTACCGGCAAGTCTCTTTACTCGTTCCGTAATACATCATCCCACAACTAACTCATTAGTTGCAATGCTTGCAAGGCTTCAGTGATGTGCGTTACCGAGAGGGCCCAGAGATACCTCTCCGACAATCGGAGTGACAAATCCTAATCTCGAAATACGCCAACCCAACATGTACCTTTGGAGACACCTGTAGAGCTCCTTTATAATCACCCAGTTACGTTGTGACGTTTGGTAGCACACAAAGTGTTCCTTCGGCAAACGGGAGTTGCATAATCTCATAGTCATAGGAACATGTATAAGTCATGAAGAAAGCAATAGCAACATACTAAATGATCGGGTGCTAAGCTAATGGAATGGGTCATGTCAATCAGATCATTCAACTAATGATGTGATCCCATTAATCAAATGACAACTCTTTGTCCATGGTTAGGAAACATAACCATCTTTGATTAACGAGCTAGTCAAGTAGAGGCATACTAGTGACACTCTGTTTGTCTATGTATTCACACATGTATTATGTTTTCGGTTAATACAATTCTAGCATGAATAATAAACAGTTATCATGATATAAGGAAATAAATAATAACTTTATTATTGCCTCTAGGGCATATTTCCTTCAGGCTTGTCATTTCATTTACTTATAAGCCCTTTATGTGGTGTCGCTCAGACGCCCGACAGTGGCATGCTTGTCAATTTGCTTACTTATAAGCCCTTTATGTGGTGTCGCTCAGACGCACGACTGTGGCATGCTTGTCATTTTGTTTACTTATAAGCCCTTTATGTGGTGTCGCTTAGACGCCCGACTGAGGCATACTTTATATTGTTATCATTTCGAGGCGTCGCTTCAGACACCCGATCGATGCATTCCATCTCTACTCGCTGATTGCATATTCATATTTGACATAATTAACCTGCTGCATGCATCATAAGTTCCATTTATGACTGACGAAGTGATCATAGGATTTTTCAAAACATGATTATCAGTGGCTATATTATACCTGTGTTCTTAAATGTTTGTGAGTACATTAAGTACTCACTGGCTTGTCCCTGGCTATTGTCTTGGCCAGATTTCTTGCGTGGAGAGGAGCGTTGTGATGACAGCCCTGGAACCTACGCAATGGTGATAGCAGCCTCGCGAAGATAGGAGTTATCCAGGTCAGGTGTTCCTGTGGGAAATGGAGTCCCATAGACACTGATGATCCGCAAACCGCTTCCGCCATCAACCACTAGAAACCATTTTGTTGTACTCATAGGCCAAGATGGTCTTATACTACATATTATGTACTTTGCTTGGAATTTCTGTATCAAGTTGGTGCCTCATCATCTAATAGTAATCCTGGGGCTGATGAGCACAAGGGCCATTTTCTGGGAAATTATATCCCGAAAATCCGGTCCCGACAAACTTGGTATCAGAGCCAGGCTGACCATTGGCTAATCATATCCTAGCCAGGTCGAAAAACCTAGGTTAACAAACCCACCAGACCTTAACCCAACCCCAGCCAAGCTTCTCTTGTAAGATAGCCACACAATGACCCGACACCTTTTGGCAGTCGGTGCCCAACCTATCAACCTAGCCTATCGATCACGCGCCAGTGACCGGCCCTTAAATAGTCTTTTTTCGCAAGCGTGCGAAGGAAGACTTCGTCCCCTTTTTCTATAAAAAGGGCACGCTAGCCTCAACCCAGCACAGCACAGCCTCTACCCCAAACCAAGCTAAAATGCCAGGACCCATTGTTCACAATGAGACCACAACAACCAACCTTGGAGGTTTTGTGACCATGCTAGCAAACCTCACCCGCCGTGCCTTCGCGTTAGAAGAACCCCCAGAATATGTTGTGTACCAAGGGCCCATGGGCGATGAAAGTCGTCAGTTCTGGGCCACTGTGCACGTCTATGGTAGGGGTCTCTCGCCAGAACGCCCCTACAGGTTCACCGGAAGGACAACTTCCTTTGAGCCACAAGCCATCCAACTAGCTGCTCGAGAGGCTATAGTTCAACTCCGGCACTTGTCGCCTAGAGTTAACTGTCGCTCCTTCTACTACTACCCCAGCTGTGACGGGTATGGTAGACCACCCCAAGTTGCCAACGGAGACCACGAGACGGACCCTGCATTATTGCATCTGGTATGCTATGTAAGTGCACTAGAGGGACTGTTCGATCAAATCACCCTCGATCTGATAGCCGCTCGTGGAGAACTGGTTCGTCGAACCCCGACAAGAAGAGAAGGTGAGCCTGATGCTGACAACCCAGTCGTGCTGTTCGGACAACCGAAGAGCTTGAGGTCAGCCCCAGCCATCAACCAAGGTGCTTTGATGACCCCAGAAGTGCTTCGTCGCCTTTTGGGAACCCACTCCAACGGGATTGTGGCCAACAATCCCCGCGATGGTCATCATCGCTACCCCGACCCTGCAGTTCCTCAACCCCCTCCGGCTAACCCCGACGGTGAAGCCAATGGAGAAGCCTCGGCGTCCACAAGGCACGCCTGCTTAGATATGAACGAGGTAGACTAAGTCACTCGAGTAGTACCGAGTCTTGGCACGGCCTCACCCTGTAGTTACGTGATCTTGTATCGCCACAATGGTGTCTGCATGTGCGCCCCTATTTTTAGTAATTGTGCATAAGTATGTTGAGGTGCAGTTGCCTTTTAATACCGGGCGTAGCTACCAAAAAACAACCCCGACGACACCCACAGTAACACGTCACTTTTGTGAGATGTGTGTATCTGTGGCTTTGACCCCGACCCCATGAGAGCAGAACCAGCAAGCTAGTGCCCCTCACCGCGGTAAATAACCCAGCCTGGAGGCTATATAAATGGCCACCTTGTGACCTTGCCAAGTACACCTCACCTTGTGCACCGCCCTCAAACACATTTCTTGCCATGCCGAGCCCTAGCTTTTATCTGAGAACCCCTTATGCGACCCCGGGTAGCTTTGTTAAAATATTGTGGGACTTTACCTGCAGTACCATGGGTTCTACCCAGCCACCCCAATACGAGCTGTTCAAATCGAGGATCACCCCTTCCACCTCGAAATATTGGGCAGTAGTGCACATTCCCCCCATAAACTCAAATCAAGACCCAACGGAAGTCTCCTTCCTGGGGAAATCAATGCCGACTCCGCAGATGGCAATAGAAGCGGCTGCACATGAAGCGATTGTTCGCCTTCGATTCACGGTACCCTATGCCAGCGAACGAGGGTATTATTACTTTCCGAGCCGTGCAGCACTCGGAGAAGTAGCATCCTTCCCCGGTGGACGAATTGAGAGAGACCCAGTACTGGCCAATCTTGCCCAGTATGTCATCGCTCAAGAACGTTTGACCCAACGAGTGATGGGTTATCTCCATAGCCTCGCTGATTTAAATCCTCAGATCGCCATCGGCAGGCCACTGAGGCCCGACCAGGAGAGACGCGTTCATCGACTGGTCAACCCGCTTCCCCCGATAGAAGAAGAGTGTGCCCCAGTACCAGAGATGTTTTCTCGGGATCTTATCCTTTTACCGTTTTCATTATAAACGTCATAGCTATGTTTATTTGTGTGTTGCAGCTTATGATTGTACCCTAAGTTTGTACTATGAGTGAACTCTCGGTTTCAACTAATGGGAGTATCGTTTTTTTTAAAACGGCCCTTAGCAAATCTCGAGGATGAGATTTTTCTTAAGGGGGGTAGTGTTGTGACACCCCAAAATTTTGACCTTGTTTATTAAATAAAATTTTACCAAGAAATTAAATTTTTCATTTTCTGGGTTTTCTTTGATTTCAGAAACATTCTTTTCTTTGATATTGTGGAGTTTTTACCCCAAGTGAAAACTTTCCAGATATATTATTGGACTTGTTTAACCTCTCAAGAAAACTTTTCTTTTTATCAGTATGTAATTATTATTTGGTCTTCATTTCTTTAAAATTGGTTTCCCATGGTTTTAGGGTCCCATTTGAACTACAACCCTTTGATAAATTTATTTAAAATTTCAACCAAAATTTGGGGATGTCATGTGATGTTTTTAAAACACTTTTATGCAAAAACATCTTTTATTCATGGGATATTTTGAGCTCTACACCAAGTTTTCAAAACTGGTCCAGATGGCAATATTGCACTACAACCCATTTAAATATTTCTTTCTAGCTTCCACCAAAATCATGGGATGTTCATAGGAGTATATTATTCAACTTTATGCAAAAACCCTTTTATGTTCTTTGAAAAATTTGAGTGAATCAACCTCTTTTTCATTCTGGTCCAGCTTGGTGAATTGTACTACAACCCTAATTTGTTTTGCTCTGGTGCCCATGAGCTTTCTCCTACTTATAGCCCATGCTACAAAACCCTTAAGTCCAGGAGAGTGGACTCATTTGAGGATTTTAAATGTATGCAAACATGCCTTTTCCTTTCTGTCCAAAACTGAAGTTTTGCAAAACTTGCACTAACAAGTTTTTTCTTTTGACAAACTAACCTCACCATCCTCTGTATCACCTAAAGAGACCCCAATCTGGAAATTTGGGCCCCCCCAAGAGTTGCCTAGATGCCATTGGCATTTTGTCAAACACCTTGGGTGCATGGACAACTTTGACATGATATTTGTCATTGCACGGTGACCTTGCACCTCTGGGAAAACTAACATGTCCACTAAGCTCCTAGCTAACCCTAACCCAGGCCTGCTAATCCCCAGCCTCACCCAAGCCACCTGCATGCATTGGCATTTTGCCGAACGCTTGGCGTGCATGCTCTGGGCGCGCCTAGAGCGCACGTTTTGCACGCGCGCGCACCGAGCCGCCGCGTCTCGTTGTCGCCACCCCCGCGCCCGTTCTAGCCCTTCCCCTCTCCCAGTCGACGCACCCGACCCCTCCCACGTCGCAGAGCTGCCCCTGGAGCTCCACAGTGTCGTCGTCACGTCGGCCACGGCGGCTAGCGGCCGGCCACAGTGGCTCCTGCCCCGGACGGTGCCGCCCGAGCCACTAGCGCTCGCCATCTGCCCCCTGGAGCCGCTCAAGCTCATCCGCAAGCTTGTCTGCAAGCACTCGTCGCCGCCACGTCCCTCTGCTACTACAGAAAGGCGGTCGCCGGCAATTTTATCCACGGCCACCATCGGGATCGACCACGATCGCCTATTTAAGGACCCCCGAGCTCGTCTAGGCCTCAAGCAACCTCTCTCACTCCCTCACCGATCCGCCCGTAGCAGTAGAAAGACCAGATAGGTCATCTTCCTCATCTCCGGCGATCACAGCCGCTGCCACTGTCTCGATCACTCCGGCGCCACCAGGGCCTCGCCCTCTCCACTCTCTTCACCAGAAGCCCTCTCTTCCTCTCGTGAATCCATCCCCCTGCTCAATTCCGATCAGGAACCACCGGAGGCAAGAACCTACTCTGCCCGACGGCCACCGTCCGCTGCGGAGCTTGCCGCCGGCGACTCCGTCCACCCTAGGGACCGTAGCAACCACCGAAGGGACCGCCTCGACCCCCTGAACCCGCGTATGGCCTTGGTTTCTTGAACGGTGCCGTCGTTCGCCGGCGAGCATCGCCGGAGCCCCGCCCCCGCTCGGGCAGAGAAAAAGGAGGGAGAGGCGACTGGTCAAACCTGACCAGTGGGCCCCTGGACCCACTGTCAGTGACCCAGCCCCGCCTCCACGTGTTTTAAGTGGAAGCGCAAAACCCCCCAGTACGTCTTCCCTGCTACGAAAGCGTCTTCCTTTTGAAACCTTTTCTTTTCTGTTTTATTTTAAAAACAGAATTTGACCAAAACTTTGACTGGCTATAACTTTTTAAATATAAATCCAAATGACTTGATTCTTTTTCTGTTGGTTCCCAAATATTGTCTAGTTTATTTTCATATTTATTTCAAAAAAATTCTAAACAACTTTTTGTACTGTTTTTAAAGTATGTGTTATTTGAATATTTTCAAAAATAGGAGTTTGAAGAAGGAGAAAACTTTCAAAAGTTTTGGAATGCACCCTGTCTCTCCACAACTTGAAGGCAAGCATTTTTTAACTCTGGCATAATATTTCCGTGTGTTGTTTGATACAGTTACAACACCATCGTGACACGGAGTATCCGTTATTTGTATCTGAGGATATGCTCATACTTGCATACTGATGATCTCATGCTATTGGAGCTTGATATATTTGCGGTAGTAATCATTCTCACATGCCTTTTATGCCTACCGGGAGGAAGCCGAGAAAGTCTCTGTCTTGGGTAGACACGATGCTTATCTCTGGTTCCCCGTCAAGACGGTTGTGGCCGGTGTGGCAAGATGAGGTATGATGAGTAGTGATACTGTCTGTTGGATTGAAACATATTTGTTATACTAATCATGCAAGAAATACTTAAGCCTCCTGAGTCGACCGTAGATCGAGTCTTGTTCTAGTAACCCCCATACTTGTTTTCGTGCTGCCACATGTCCCTGTCGTAGGTAGGGTACGGTTCAGTAAGTTGTCAACCCCTGTCATAGCACACACCATACAGAGAGGCCATGGTGGAAGATACCGGTTGCATCCGGTAGGCATGCCACCTGGTCCGGGGGCATGGGTGTTTCCGGCTGGGACCGAGAGGGGGGCACCCCTTAGAGCGCGCGATAGAAATTTGATCCCATGATACACGAGGTTGTAGCCTCCCCACTTAGAGTTTTGCTTAATAGGTGTCGTGGGTGATTCCAGACACGAGTAAAGTTAAACTGGTGTGTGCAAGTCAGGCGTGTTTTCGACTAAAAGACCGTAGACGGAATTAGTTCTGATGGACTGAAGAAATCCATTACTCGTGGGTAAAGAGTACACCCTCTGCAGAAATTAAACCTATTCGAATAGCCGTGTCCATGGTTAAGGACTACAGTTTGGGATGGGTCAAGTGTCGGTCTTAGTGTCGGTCTTCAGAGGAGAAACTTTTAAACCAGAACATGGATCATGACTTGTGACGTATGATGATTATGATTATTATTATTGTGGACTAACCATTTATGTTATTTGGATTATTGAGTATTCCTGGGACGGTTCTACCTCCTGGATATTCACTGTGATTATTCTTATATAAGCCCTTTATGTGGTGTCGCTCAGACGCCCGGCTGTGGCATGCTTGTCATTTCATTTACTTATAAGCCCTTTATGTGGTATCGCTTAGACGCCCGACTGAGGCATACTTTATATTGTTATCCTTTCGAGGAGTCGCTTCAGACACCCGATCGATGCATTCCATCTCTACTCGCTGATTGCATATTCATATTTGACATAATTAACCTGCTGCATGCATCATAAGTTCCATTTATGACTGATGAAGTGATCATAGGATTTTTCAAAACATGATTATCAGTGGCTATATTATAACTGTGTTCTTAAATGTTTGCAAGTACATTCAAAGTACTCACTGGCTTGTCCCTGGCTATTGTCTTGGCCAGATTTCTTGCGTGGAGAGGAGCGTTGTGATGACAGCCCTGGAACCTACGCAATGGTGATAGCAGCCTCTTGAAGATAGGAGTTATCCAGGTCAGCTGTTCCTGTGGGAAATGGAGTCCCATAGATGCTGATGCTCCGCAAACCGCTTCCGCCATCAACTACTAGAAACCATTTTGTTGTACTCATAGGCCAATATGGTCTTGTACTACATATTATGTACTTTGCTTGGAATTTCTGTATCAAGTTGGTGCCTCATCAGCTAACAGTAACCTGGGGCTGATGAGCACAAGGGCCATTTTCTAGGAAATTATATCCCAAAAATCCGGTCCCGACACGAGGCAACTATAACCGCAATGTCAGCTCTTACTACAGTGGGTCAGTACCTGTCCACTAACAGTGCCAAAAGCACGTTCCTGCATAATACTGGGTTGGTTGTTAAGGCAATATCGTCCAAACTGCCTCATGATCAAGATATGCAAGCTCAAAGCAATGTTGTATCTGCGCTCCAGACACAAGTCCATTCCCTAACAGAGACCCTTTGTGAAACAAGGAGAAACATTGCTCAATGTCGTCAAGATATGCATGGTTTTGAAACCAGACTATCAGACATTTTCTATGTTGTTCAGGAGCCTAGGGGGAATGAAGGCGAGGGTTATGGTGCTCCATCGGACAATACAACATGAAAACATAACAATCAGGTCAAATGAACTGAGCTTCTGAACTTCTGGTGGTGCATTTATCTGCTAGACTGTTAAGTTTTATGTCAACCTTCCTTATGTTATATAGTTGTAATTTGTTTTGGTGCGATACAAAATTTATTCTTAACGTGCAGCCACCGGCTGAAGAAAACAGCAAGCCATTTTTGTATAGTGTAGGGTGTTCCCTATATTTGCACTCGTGGTGATCTTTGATGCCGAGTGGATGTAATCTGTGCAATCGCCTTAATAGCCTAGCGTTAGTTTTGGCCTTATTTATTTCCTAGTCTTCTTTTTCCCTGGTTTGCTAGTGGCCGCAACTACCATGGGCCATATACGGGCCGTAGGATCCATGGGTCTCCTACAGGCCGTCCATAAATGGGCCTGTAAACGGTGGGCCTCGGGCCGTCGGATAAATGGGTCTACATGGGCCATAATCGGGCGTAATTGGTATCGGCCCAGCACGGTAACAGGCCGGTAACAGGCCATAGGACAGCAAAGGCTTAATTCTGTCACAGGCATAACGGGTCGTTAATGGGCCAGAATATAGGACGGGCTGGAAACGGCGCAACAGGTTAACAGGCCAGAAACGGGCCGACTCTTGCCATCGGCCGAATTTGTCCCATTAGGGTAACAGGCCAGTAACGGGCCGACTCTTGCCATGGGCCGAATTTGGCCCATTAGGGGAACAGGCCAGTAACGGGCCGGAAGTAATCGAGGGCCGAAAAGGAGCCCAAGAATGTATGGGCCGTTAATAGGCCGAAAGCTAACACGGGCTGGAAACGGCCCATGTAAATCACGGGCCGTTAACGAGTATAAATAAAATTACTGTTCATTATGGGCTAGAGTCACTATGGGCCTGTAAAGGGCCAAAAGATACGATGGCCTCATATGGGCCGAAAGACGTCGTGGGCCATACATGGGCCGAAAGTGAAATGGGCTGGTGTTATATTCGACGGCCCACATGACGTTGTTGGGTCGATTTCCTTTAGGGCCTAACGGGCCGTGGGTTCACGGGCCGTAAAATTGGCTATTTGCGAAGAGACCGTTAACAGGCTTTTCATGGGCTAGCCCGTTAACTTTTGACCAAGTCAAATGGGTCGGCTTTGTAAGCTAAATGGGCCATTGTCGGGCCATGCCACGTGTCGACATATCATAGGCGCCTATCTGACCCACTGACGAGCTGACACGTGTTTCGTCCGGCCAGTAAGAATTTTACACGTGGAAATTTCCCATTGGTCGGGGCTGTTAACGGGTTATCAGATCCAAAACCTGACCCGATAGCTTAACGGCGTTCCGTTACGGTGGATGCCATGTGTCGGTCACCCTTGACGAAAGCACTTCTGTGACGCGCGATTTATCATCATGGAAGTGGACACTTCCGTGATGATAATTTTGGTAATGTCATGGAACACTTCTACGACAGCACAGGTATGACTATCTTGATTCTATCATAAATTTGTCATGGATGTACATGCATGACAAAAAACGCGACCTACTATGACAAACACGTATCATCACGGAAGTGTATTTTTTTGTAGTGCTACTCGAGGACGAGAAGGAGTTAAGGATGTTGATATGTCTCCAACGTATCTACAATTTTTGATTGTTCCATGCTGTTTTATTATCAATCTTGGATGTTTTATAATCTTTTTATAGTCATTTTATATCATTTTTTGGTACTAACCTATTGACATAGTGCCAAGTGCCAGTTGCTGTTTTTTCCATGTTTTTTACATCGCGGAATATCAATACCAGACGGAGTCCAAATGCCACGAAACACCACGATGATTTTTTATGGGCCAGATGGAAGATGTTGGGCCCTGGTTGCACCAGGGGGAAGTCCCGAGGAGGGGACAACCCACTAGGGCGCCAGGAGGCCCAGGCGCACCTTGGTGGGTTGTGCCCACCTCAGGTACCCCCCGGACTGCCTCTTTGCTCTATAAATACCCCAAAATACTAGAACCCTAGAAGCATCGACGAAATATTCATCCAGCTGCCGCAGAATCCAGAACCACCAGATCCAATCTAGACACCATCTCGGATGGGGTTCACCACCTCCACTGGTGCCTCTCTGATGATGCGTGAGTAGTTCTTTGTAGACCTTTGGGTCCGTAGTTAGTAGCTAGATGGCTTTCTCTCTCTCGCTGAATTCTCAATACAACGGTCTCTTGGAGATCCATAAGATGTAACTCTTTTTCCGGTGTGTTTGTTGGGATCTGATGAACTTTGAGTTTATGATCAGTCATATCTTTTTATATCCATGAAAGTTATTTGAGTTTATTTGATCTCTTATATGCATGATCTCTTATAGCCTCGTATTTCTTCTCCGATATTTGGGTTTTGTTTGGCCAACTTGATCTATTTATCTTGCAATGGGAAGAGGTGCCTGGTAGTGGGTTCGATCTTACGGTGCTTGATCCTAGTGACAGAAAGGGAAACAACACGTATGTATCATTGCTACTAAGGATAAAAAGATGGGATCTATATCTAAAGCAATAGATAAACGGATCTTGTCTACATCATGTCATCGTTCTTATTGCATTACTCCGTTTTCCATGAACTTAATACACTAGATGCATGCTGGATAGCGGTTGATGTGTGGAGTAATAGTAGTAGATGCAGGCAGGAGTCAGTCTACTAATCTTGGACATGATGCCTATGTAATGATCATTGCCTGGATATCGTCATAATTATTTGAGGTTCTATCAATTTCCCAACAGTAATTTGTTTACCCATCGTTTGATATCTTTCTCGAGAGAAGCCACTAGTGAAACCTACGGCCCCCGGGTCTTCTTCCTCATATATTTGCTTGCGATCTACTTTTCCTTTGCATTTTTATTCAGATCTATTAAACCAAAAATACAAAAATACTTTATTTCACTTTATTTGATTTGCGATCTATTATTTCAATCTACTACAAATTTCTGGCATCGTTACCCAAAAGGGATTGACAACCCCTTTAACACGTCGGGTTGCGAGGTGTTGTTATTTGTGTGCAGGTGTTATTTATGTTGTGTTGCTTGGTTCTCCTACTGGTTCGATAACCTTGGTTTCTTCACTGAGGGAAATACCTATCGTCCCTGTGCTGCATCACCCCTTCCTCTTTGGGGATATACCGACGTAGTCCTAGCAGACAGGAGCTTTTCTGGCGCTATAGTCAGAGAGCGATCACGAATCTCTGCTGAGATTCCACCACCACCACCGCCACCACATCGTCGTGCTGCGAGAGGACTCAAGCTACTACTTCACCATTGCTCGCTAGATCAAGGAGGTTAAGGCGTCATCAAGCCATACATGTGTTGAACGCGGAGGTGCCGTACGTTCGGCACTTGGATCGGGAGTTCACGGGATGGATCATGATTGGGTCGCGAAGACGTTCGACTACATCAACCGCGTTTCTTAATGCTTTTGCTTACTGATCTACAAGGGTATGTAGATGCAATCTCTCCTCTCGTAGATGGTCATCTCCTAGATTGATCTTGGTGAGCATAGGAATTTTTTTGTCTCTCATGCAACGTTCCCCAACAGGCTCCGCTGACCCTAACTCTGCCTGTATAAAATCCTATTTTTGGAGAAAAAAAGAGGAGGAAGTATCAGCGCGTTTGAAAGGACATGTGGTGCCCCCATGTGTGGTTTTGGTAATTGATGACATTTTCTATGGACTAATGGTTGCATTGAGTTATATTTGAAGGATTTGTCCATAGGCATTTCTTGAAGTCCATGTGTTGGTTTCAAGGAGTTTATGAATTGACCAAGGTGCTATTAAGAAATTATCCAAAGATTGGTCATGTGAGTCTTGAGCTTATTGCAAGCATGTCTTGAAGAAGAAGATTGTGTGATCATTCATGTTTACCTTCAAGACATCATCCAAATGAAGAGAGTTGGGAAGATTCAAGGTTAATCAAGACTAAGTCAAGAGTGAATCAAGTTGATCAACACACAAAGCGTACAAGATGTACTGAGAGGGGTCAAGTGATCCCATGGTATGGTAAGCATTGTCCATTACTCTTTGTGTACAGACCCATGATCTATGTGTGAGTTCTATGTGGGTGTAGCGACCCGACCCAAATGGGTCAAGTCTCTATGCTTAAGTGTCATCCCTGGATCGGTATGCTGACACACACAGTACTCGAGGATTTATAGCAGAGGTAAATCACATGTAAAAGTAACGTAAATACTATTACCTCAAATCCAAAATAGCGGAAGTAACAAGGTTGTGGATTCCCATCAACACCAACGGCAAAGTTGAGTGTAGAAATCGTAACCCTAATGTATCACTTACTCGTCGTAAGATAATCCTGCAACATGAGACATTGCAGCCACAGAGGGTCAGTACATTGAATGTACTGGCAAATTCACACCATAGAGAATGATGAATAAAGACTATCACTACATGCATATTTGGCTGGTGGAAAAGCTCTATGGTTATAAGGTTTTTGCGTAAAGCCATTTTTTCCCTACTACAAAGGAATAAATTTTATTTAACTATCATGGTGGTTGTTAAACATTGAGAATGGTTGATAGCATTCTCAATCCCAATTAAGTAACATCATTAAAACCCAACAATATTCATTTAAAGTAACGTGATGAGATCAACAGAATAATCCAAGAACTATACTCAAGATGTCCATAACCGGCGACACGGCTAATCATGATTAGTTTATACACTCTACAGAGGTTTGCACACTTTTCCCCACAAGACTCGATCTCCTCCGTTGGATTTCTCGCACTACATGGTGTTTGAGAAACGGATGACCGAGACATAGTCTTTCAGAAGCGTTTGCACCTTACGATGGGTAGACCGTACCACCTACAACCCCTACATCTGCTAGTCTACCACTGTAAGAGTTCACACGACTTAATCAACTATGCTAGAGCCCATAATAGCTTGTGGCTGCACACGGAAGTTTCTAGTATGAAAAATCTCATGATCCCTTTGAGCCTGGGTGGCGGTCCATAAAAAAACAGGCAAACCTGGTCTACCCCGGTGCCTAGACAGGCAATCCGAGAATAACTAGGTGCCTCAATCCACCCAGATGTGTGTTTAAGTTGCCACCTTAAGTAAACCATTAATTAACAATCTCACATCTATCATGAATACTCTCAAAACCCAATCCACGTCTACGAGCATAGCATGGCACTATAATCATAACGTAAAAGTAACTCCCAAGGTTTGAATGTAACAGGGTAATAGGTTCTACCTCATCAACTACTTCCCAATACCCACATGTTATCAATCCTACTCATGCAATGTTTGAGGGTTGAAACTAATGCATAAAAACTGGGTATGAGAATGGTATGATCAAAGTGTGAACTTGCCTGCAATGTTGATGAAGATGATTCGCACTCAAAACTCTTGTTAGATCTACTCGTCACACTCCGGTCAATCTATCGTAAGCAAGCAATAGTAACCACACATAAGCAATCACTCAAAAGATCAGAAAGATCGAAGAAGACGATTCGGAAAACATCAAAACCAAGCAAATAGCTCTTGCAACATAAAACTATTTCTAACAGTACCAAAATTATGTGAATTTGGCCTTATCAGAAGGTTTAGGTCAAGAGCTTCGATTTGCAAAAAGAATCAACTCAAACGGAGCTACGAAACTCAAGTTATGATCAAATGAAGTTTGAATTCAAATCTGCTCTAATTCAAATTTTTAACTTTTCAAAAACATGTTTGAGTTGGATTACTGTATAGAGGAGATCATAACGAAGACGTGGGCGTTGGTTTCGTTGGATTTGGATCAACGAGTAAAAAGTAATGATCGTTTGAAGTTCAGGGACTAAACTGTAAATAAAATCATCACAGATAAGTCCCTGGCCGGAATTAAAACAAAAAAGAAAAAGACTAAACTACGAACGTTCGTTACCGAACGCTAATGGAAGAATTGGTTCGCTGCGAAGGGATAAACAGCGAACGTTCACCGAATGGCCTAACTAAAAAAAAGAAAACCGATCTAATCGAAAAAAACCGGTTCGCGCTTTTGGGGTTTTACCGGTCGGGCGGCTGGTCGGTTTTACAAAAAAAACTGGCGCTGGCGGCGGTTGGCAGATCGGTGGCAGCGGCGTGCATCCGGCGAGCCGGCGAGCTCCGGGGTCTGCGGCGGGGTGCGGCGTTGGGCGGCAGCAGCGGCTCCG